>NC_041364.1:23178075-23395575 GCF_900634415.1 Cottoperca gobio
ATATCTTTAATGTTGCAGCTGGTAAAGGTGGGGCTAATTTTAACTTCATATACTACAGCTTAGGTCTTCAACAGGGGGTCCGCCACAGATGTACTGCAGGGGTGTTGCGAAATTGTTTGTAGATAAAGCAAAAAATATATTTGTCCCCACTCCCCTTGCACAGAACTCCTACAGCACCCACCAGTCGCACAGAACTCCGACAGCACCCACCCTTCGTTTGAAGCAGGGGGTCCCTGCTCCATGCTATACCAGTTTGGGGGTCATTGGCCTGAAAAACGTTGAAGACCCCTAGTGTTGAAGGGAAAAAGGTCCTTTCAAGGCCAGAGGTGAAGTCAGGACCCGGGACTTGTAGACGTCGGGATCTTGTAGTGCAGGGGTCGGGAACCTTTTTGGCTGGGAGAGCCATAAAAACAAATAATTTCTTAATGCATTTCCATGAGAGCCATATAGCCTATTTAATAAAATTTAATACAGCTTTATGCATGCATTTTTTAAGTAAGACATACATTTTTAAAGTATAACACTTCTCCCGAGTACTAAAAGCTGTCACGCTTCAGAACAGGGGAGGACCCAAATGCAGGATACCAGCCAAGGTTTAAACAAAGAGGCAAACAAGGTCAGGAAACAAAACTGATGGGGAAAGTCCAGGCAGGGAGTCGAGAGAGGTCGTCAAAACAGGGCTGGAGGATGACGAGGCGGGCGGTGCCGCTCTGGGGGCAGAGCTGTATGCGGGCGGAGCCGCTCTGGAGGATGACGAGGCGGGCGGTGCCGCTCTAGGGGCAGAGCTGGATGCGGGCGGAGCTGCTCTGGAGGACGACGAGGCGGGCGGTGCCGTTCTGGGGGCAGAGCTGGAACCGGGCGGATCAGTTAAATGTGAGCATAGGTTGGTCTTAATGTTTCTCAGATGCGAGAAAGACTGCTCACTTGCATATGTAGAGCCAAACATGGTCAATATGGCAATACTCACACGCTGCATTGTGCGGTATGTGACCGGAAGCTCGTTCCAAGTTTTAAGAATCAGCTGGCTATCAGGTTGAAGTTTTTTCATTTCTGTCCACTTGTGTTCTCTCGCCAGCTCTGCTCGCTGTCGCGCAAGTCTTTCCAACTCTCCATTAAGGGACTTGAACTTTTGAAGAGATTTTGGAAAACCCGGCGTCGGGTTACTGATGGTAACACAAGCTAAACTTCTATAATAAAGTTGTTTTATTTTTTGTTTTGTTCTATTTTATACTCTATATTGTTTTGTACACGAAAAGTATTTTCACACTGAAGCTGAGTTTTAAAGAAGGTCACTGCAAGGTCCTCCAAATGCTTAATTTTGCAACCTGTAAACTGCTGAAATATTCATTCCCACATGTTCCAAAGATTCCTACAAATAGTAAGCCACAGATTTGAAAGCCCTGCAGGCACAAAAGGTGAGCAGAGAGGCGCAGCGGAAGCGTGCTGGGCCCATAACCCAGAGGTCAATGGATCGAAACCATTCCATCAGCAGAATGTCAGTATCCTTTTCAGCCATACTCACATGGACATGTTTTCTGAAGATTAAGCATCCATTATCACAAATGTTGAATTATTTCACTACTGCTGAAGAAGCTGATGGAAACATTGTTGCAGGACCAACTTGTGACAACTCTTTGGCTTCAATGAAACTCCTTTGGCTATCTGGACAATTATTTACACTTATCTTCCAGATTCCTCAAGAGAATTTGTAGAAATAATAGAAAGAAATGTACTTAATATTTGAAACTTAACGTCTTAGAAGATGGGCGAATTTTTCCGAAGATACCTACAAACGACATACCCAAAGTAAATTGAAAGCTGCTCTTCAACCATTTGCACCAGCTGCATGATTTTGGTCTCATTCAAAAGATAACTCTCTTATTGTTCTTGCAAAACAGTGAAGAATCACTCCAAGTGCTTCTGGCACTGAGTAATAGTGGTCTGAATATACTGAATTTGAAGAAAATACACTCCGTCTGAAGTTTGTTGTTGAAAAAGATGTCTGAAGATGGGTATAGCTGGTAGTCCCGAGCTGAAATACACGATAGAAACATAGAACCAAGTGTTATCAAGTTCACCACCAAATTTCAGATAAAAAGGGATAAAAACTTATTTATTAGACAGGTTTGTCTAAGAGTAACACCAGGCGTACACCAACTGTGCAATATGTACATGTACATGTACATATTATAATATTTATTAATAAATATTCTTTATATCTCTATACCCATATTACCCGTTAGTAGTAATCACACAGAGTAAGTGAAGTATAAAGACATTTTTTTTTTAATATTCGTATGTTTTTTTGTATTTTTTTTATAAAAAAATAATAAATATTATTTTGGAAATACATTTTATTTTGAAAAACAAACCATGGGAAGTGACGCATCTAACAAAAGAGGCGCACATTTCCTTTACGATGCGAGCGCCACCAGGACGCTGAGCTGTTCCAGGGTCAGTCTGTAACAAAAGAAGTGGGTGGGCACTTTCTTATCAAGTTGACACTCATTGGCTCATGAAGGTTATAAAATACCCATCGAAGCTCCGATTGGCTCAAATGAAGTATCAATCTTATGCTGAGAGCCCGCGCTAAAACCAGGACGTGTCTGTACCTTGATGAGCGCACAAGATATTAAGTTATGACTGTTTATGATCACACAATGTAAAAATCGATCAGCTGATTTCACAGATTGCAACACCTGTTCATGGACTTTTATCGATGTGACGATGTTCACAGTGGATATCTTTTTCCCGGAAACGAACGTGTGGACCTCTGGCAATGCCTTAAAAGCGTCTTTTTCAAAATATTACTGAAAAGAGGATATTTATGAGGCTTTATAGGTAAGTTGGCTCAAAGTTATGATGTTGATTTTGAGTGTACTTGCTAGTTTGAGGAGCTGATTGTACCGCTGTCCATATTGAAATAGACGAGATTCTAAGCTTTCCAAAAATATAATTATAATTTTTTTTTTGTTCAGAATTCAAAAATGTCCATGTACAGGTACAATAAAACTACTGCTGGGCCCGCCGGCAGGCCCGCACAATCTAATGAAACCCCTTAAACTTCTGAATGATTGTTTCCCAAAGATTCCCATGATTAGATAACCAGAGATTTGCAAGCCTCAGGACTAGAATTGGCAAGCAGAGTTGCACCGCAGAAGCTTCAATGAATCATCTCAATTTATCCACCCCATTTGCCTTCTTCACTTGCTGATTGACGGCAAGACACAATTTCAGGTAGTGTGGCCGAGTGGTCTAAGGCGCTGGATTAAAGGGCCTACGAAATGATAAACATGAATTTCTACTGATGATAGTAAATGCTATTTGTGGTGTAAAATTATGTGTTATTTATGACACAATGATCGCAGTAATTAATAAATCATGATTTAGTACGTCGACCACCGATGTTTACATTGCCGCTACCGGAAACACCCGACGCCGTGTTCTGACGTCACAAGTAGAATACAGTCCACCAGTATACACAGACAGCACGGCAGAAGCGGCAGAAAGCACGACAGCACGGCAGACGTGGCGATGTTTGACTCTGGCTCGGATATTTCGACAGAATCGAGTGACAGTGAGTCGACAATAGACTCGTTGCATCTTCAAGAAGAGGAGTTTATTGAAGAGGATGCCGGTGTTGTGGATTTAGATCATGCAGGCAAGTTTAACGTGGTGGAAACAGAGCAGCTCGAGACACAGTATTCAAGATGGAGACACAGACGGGAGCGAACATGCGCATGATAGTGACGGTGATCCTGGATTTGGTGGAGATCCTGTGCGGCAACAGAACACAGACAGGTATATACATTTGACTATAGTTCATAGAACTTCTCAATATATAGTAAATGCATCATAATAAAACGTAACATTATCCTCGATCGTAAATAGATCACAAGCTATCCTATATCGAGCCAATAGTTTGGTTTCCTTGAATTGATATGAACCCGACTAGTTCTAAATATTCAATTATTTCTCTACTTGGACACATCGACGTCTGTATAGCTTGATAACTTGATTCTTTCCTCAAAGTTTCTGCGGTTGAGGTTCTATCATTGTGTCTGATATCAAACGTCATATATTACGAGGCTGTATATAAAGCATTAGCAATTAGCTAACAAAGAGATCGGAGGACAGCGCTACTGTGAGAGGGTTAGTATATATGTATATATATATATATATATAGACGGTCACTATAGCCTATAGTAGCCGGAACACTTACCAGATGTTCATGGAAGTTACGATGTCGTAACTTGACGAGACTTACGTGAAACGGGTAACAAGTTGTTACTAGGTAGATCTGACCTCCGTACGACCATAACAGGCTTATGAGCTGTTTACGAGCCTGTCGTCAAACACAGGCATATAAATAGTATGAAATTAAGATGACGTTAATATTGGCATTTTTTCTGGATATTGCATATTGTATACATGTCCTTACCATTCTTCCTTTGTACAATTAGGTGTACATTTGAAAACTGTACAATTATGGAAGCAATTGAAGAGCTGCTGCCAAGAAAAGGATGTCATGGGGGAATTCAATGAATATGAGGGACATGGTGCATAACAGATCACCCAGGATTCAAATCAAATTGTCTGGATGTTTGGGAGTTACAGTCAGCCTACCAAAGGTATTGGAAGAGGGACAGACAACAAGCAGATATTCAGCCACGTAATGAGTAAGTTACTTGTGTGCGCAAATGTGTAGAACTCAGAAACTTTGATGTATTTTTGGGAAGTCGAATGGTCACTCTGGCAAAGTTACAGAATACATAGATAAATAAGCAAATAAGGTTGAAGTGATTACCATTGACATGTATTATCTTGTATGTTACAGAATGTATCGCTATGTGGCATACCGCCAGTGAGATTCTGCTGGGGAATACTTAGTAAGAACCACATAATGCCATCATGTGCCATTCAAAAGATCTGTGCTACGTTTCCATCTGACAACTACACGTGGTTCAAGTATCATGCACTTTATTAGTGTCAACAAAAAAACACAATGTCAGTTCAATGATTGGATCTGCTTCTATAGAGCACAATAGCATCCCTCTTGTTTGGTTCTTCCACCGACTGCTTAGTGGATCTGGGACTTCGAAAGGTTCCTCATCAACATTGTCTTGGCACAAAGCATTGAGTCTCGGTCAAGAGTTCAGTAACATACTCTGCAGAAAATATGTTTTATAATCGAGCAATGATATCAAATTAAACAAATATATGAATTATGTACATGCATGTGGTGATTGTATTTTTAACACATCATGTGCAGGTCTACTGTTACTACAACTGTAATGTACAGATGACGTACAGTCTGTATACTTACTGGTGTACACACAGCTTCCTCCCCAGTGTGGATGTCCAATAGATGGTCACTGATCATACAGGTATCCTCAGTTCTGTCAGTGGCTTCATTCACCAATGTTTCAATACCTATGTAATAATAGGGTGATAGTTAAAAGTTAAATAGACTCACGCTTTTAATCAAACTACAGAATAAAATAAGGAAGCCTGTTATAAACATTGAATCTATACTTAATTAAGCTAATGAAGTGTAATTAGCTAAAGTTATTAATACTTCAAACAATAACACACAGATATTGGCTAGGGCCTGGTGTAGATAGATAGATAGATAGATAGATAGATAGATAGATAGATAGATACTTTATTCATCCCGAGGGAAATTTAGGAAACATTTACATTACAGTTTACATTTGTATGTAAACACGTTACATACATTAGACCTAGACCGATTATGGCTTTATGGTTGAAACAATAAATACAGTAACAAGTAGCACGGCTTACCTTTGCTCTCTCCCTTTTGGCGAATGTATTTCGTCTTCTCTTTGGTGGAGGACTCTGCACCGGCGGACGTGTTTGAATCGGCGTGCTGGCTTGTGCTGGCTGGGGTCTCGGCAGTATTGTAGGCACAGCATCTGCGTTCAGTTTTAAATTCTTTTTGAATCTCATTTCCTTGGCGAGCATAGTTTGTTCGAAACACGATCTCTGCCCACAAATCGTCGGTTTTATCGACGCACTGGTATTGTCCATAAACGCGATATTTTATCATCTTTTGGCCACAGAAAGCTAGATTTGGAGACAGCCCCACATCCACAAAACATCGCTTCACAATTATCCTTGGCGATCGATTGTTGTCCGTTCTTTCTCGTAATAATTGACAGCAGTCTTTGCTGGACACTTCAACACAGACTTGTGACGTCATCGCCCGAACATTGCCAAAGTGGATGCTCTCGGCGCAGCAATCGATTGTTGTTAGTGGAAGTCATTTTTATGCTGTTATGATCGTGATTTATTACAAATACATCAAGATTAAAAATATATATACGGCACATTTCACAATAGATATGCAACCTCTATCATATACCAAGCCCAATAACACTGACAAAATATCATTTCGTAGGCCCTTTAAGGCTCCAGTCTCTCAGGAGGTGTGGGTCAAAATCCCACCACTGCCATTTGAATAGTTCAATACATACTCAAGTAGCCATGTTCTAAGAACACTTATTATTCAAAGTAAATGGCTAAAATTGATACCTTAAAGATTCCTGGAGGGAATTGGAAAAATCACTATAAAAAAGGTCTCTGCAAGGTCCTCCAAATGCTTAACTTTGCAACCTGTAAACTGCTGAAATATTCTGAAATTATTTCACTCTCTAGTGCTGAAGTTGACTCCATATATTTTTCACAAGAAGCTGATGGAAACATTGTTGCAGGACCAACTTGTGACATCTCTTTGGTTTCAATGAAACTTGAATCAGCAGGATGTCAGTATCCTTTCCATCTGTAATCACATGGACATTTGTTCGTAAGCTCTTTGCTGGGCCCATCATCCAGTGGTCGATGGCGCAAAACTATCCTCTCCTAATTCTAATCTTCCCCCCCTTTTATTATAGTATCTTTAGGAAGCCTTTGAGGGTTTTTTTCAAACAGCCTCTATTTAACTTCATTGGAATTACTGCCTGGTGCAATGACCAGCAAGGTTTTGATTATTTAGCCGTGACAGTGTGACATATTTTAGTCCGTCAACTGTTTAATCAATTTCCTGGACAATGTGTCCCTACTGTACCTGTTTATCCCCAGAAAAGAATTTACTCAACTACAGTTAATGTTTTTTTAAGTTTTTCATGAGCAAATACATTGAATGTTTGACTTGATGCTATAAACAAAGCAATTGGTAAGCATAAACATGTATTCTTTATCTTGGAAGCAGTTTGACACAATAACCAAAACTCAAGGCACACTTTTTTCGATTTTTCGATCTGTGCATGGAGTTTGCACAGTTGTCATAGTGAATCTGTTGAATGTAATCTGAAAAGTCCTAAAAGTTATTTGGGTAAAATACCATAGCGTCCCAGTAGCTCAACCGGTAGCACAGGCGTCACTTATACACATATATATACTTGCCACAGCGGCCACTGGTTTGAGTCCAACCTGTGGTCATTTACTGTTTATCATTCCCCTTCTCTCTCTCTGCACTTCACTATCATAAAGGCATGAAAAGCCCAAAAATACTTTAAAAAATATATACCATAGTACTGAATGTGAGGCGCAGAATTGTACAATATGGACGCAAAACCTACCGAAGTTTATTAACCGCTACAAACTTACTACACTAAACTTACTACACTATTATCGCTTAAGCTTTCAAGGACATAATGCATGTCCCTTATGTAGCTACTGTATTGTTGGAAATTTTGGAAACTTCCGGCTGCTCTACAGAAACACTCACACACGCATACAACACTGTTTACTTGAACACACACCATCTACTCCTATGGTTTATGCACAATAAACAAATGTGTGCAACCACACACAGGCACATACTCTTGTACAGTGTATGATGATGACTGAATGATAAAGAGATCAATAAACATTCATAAATAAAAACATAGTTACACAGTTGCAAATGGACAAAAATGTTAGTGACTCATATACTGTATGCTTGATGAACTCACATGCTCCGCCTTGCTCCCTTACACACACAGCATGCACGCAACATGTAGATTTACCTCGCCTTTTTTAATGTCACATCTGCCCTCTCCTAAATCCTCCTTGGCCCCCTCTGACTGCCTGACATTGCCATTATAAGGTTGAGATGTTAAAGAGAACCTGCCCTGTTTCTGGAGACAAGGAGAGAAAAGGAAAAGGAGAAAGATGAGTTGACTGATTGATACATGGATGGTGTTGTAGTAAATTTTATTTGGAAACTGCTCCACATTATAAAATGAAATAAAAATAATCTATGTGTTCAGCGTGTTATCTTTTATACATAAATAATCAATATATTTAGCATGTAATCTTATCTACATATATAATAAATTTATTCAGCATGTTAACTTGTATCCATGTCCAGTGGCAAGGTAGAGACTGCGAGCATATAACTGTAGGGGTATATTAGCAGGTTGAAGGGCCTCGAGCATAAACAGTGCAGCCAGGCCCAAGAGAGTCGGGGGTATGTACATCAAAGCAGCATCCAAGCAACCGTATCACCAGAGAGTTATGGGCACGATCAAAACACTAGGGTTACAAGCAGATCTGGCATACCATAAAGAGAACTCATAAATGCTGATGTCAGCAACAACCTGGCCACGAGAGTAAGATCATAGCACATGCGTGACCAACATAAAAGTGCTGAAAAGCAAGTTTTGTAAGAAAAGGGGGTATCCATCCCCATTTTCCCAAAAATAAGGACATGGTATTTTGGCTATATAGTAGCACGTGTATTCAGTCTGTTTCCGGGAAAGATTCAGGTTTATTTTGTTTTTTTGAAGAATAAACTCTATTGCATCATCTCCAGTTAATTATTTTTAGAACCTGTTTTGAGACTTCAGTAAATGGTTGATTGTGCTGAAGAGAGGTCTTTCTCTGGACAATAATTGGGATTCTTTATCTCCGACAATGGTTCGATGAAAATAAGGTGAAAAAGGTGACTGTTTGAGAGTGTCAACACACACACAAAAAAAAAATAACACAAGCGCTCACATTCACCCTCAAGGTGTTTGTGGACATTATGCACATAAAGAAACGCTATATGCATACTAGAGGGATTGATTGATAGAGTGTGTGTGTGCATTTTTAGTGCAGTTTGTGTAACTTGGCATTAGTGTGTGATACATGAGCAGCTATTGTGCATCAGCCTTACAGCTAATATCTCTCTCTCTCTCTCTCTCTCTCTCTCTCTCACACACACACACACATTTTGTGTTTTTTATTGTCCGTCTTTCCTCTCTACCTTCCTCAGCACTCGTTCAAGCTCAGTTCATGCTTCATGAACAAACAAACAAAGCAAATTGCCAACAGTCAAAATGAAAAATGTGAAGATGTATAAAGGGGTGCACTGGTTCAATGGAGAGTTGAGAATCACATGCAATTTGACTAAAGCACTCACATACCTTTTTTTCCCAGTAGGAAGTTCTCTTAAGACCTCTTTAGAAAAAGATTCGGCCGAACAAATTCATCGAAAGAATTTAACAAAACCTAATTTATTTGAATTAAAAAAGCAGAGATCATGAAAACAAAATTTGGAACACTTGTTGTATTTGTACTATGTTATTTATCCTGTACACACAACATCTATTGCACATCTGTTCGTCCTGGGAGAGGGATCTTTCCTCAGTTGCTCTCCCTGAGGTTTCTTCCATTTTTCCCCCTTTAATTATGGGGTTTCTTTTAGGATGTTTTTCCTTGTGCGATGCGAGGGTCTAAGTGTCATATCCTGTACACCAGGGGTATTCAACTAAAATTCTAAGAGGTCCAGTTAGAGAAAATTTCCACGAGCAAAGGTCCGGAGCATCATAATGTCTAACTTGCGTTATGAATTAGTGTGAGATATATTGAAGTAGCCTAGTAGCTGTATCAACGTCTGCATCAACAACTGACTGTCAAATCTAATAAAGAAAGTACAATTTAAAAACATTTCAACAATATTTATTGTCACTTAACATTGAACTATACAGATATATAATACTGTAGATATGTAGGATGTTCTTCTCGGGCTGCATTTAAAAATAAAATTGAGAAAATAAATAAAATAGCTTTTGAAAAATTGTGCATCTTTAAATAAAGTGCTTAATCTTAGAACAATCAAATAAAGTGTAGCAGCAGCTTGAGTTTCCCTTTTTCTTTAACTGTCATAACTAATGTTAGAATAAACACATCTAAACAATTGAACAGTTTAACCCAGGCAAGCACATCCTGGGTTAAACTTTTCTCTGTGGCTGTTGATGCTGACAGGTGGCCTATTTGCTTTATTTTGTCACAAATCAAAATCATATTGGGCTCTGATTGCTTATTTTCTGTGCCCTCAGTTCAGACTTGAGTGGGTATGTTTGGTCAAAAACGTTGTGCTTTGTCTCATAGTGGCGTTTCACATCGCCACTTTTAATGAGCACCACGGTCTCTGAGCATATGAGACGCTGGTTTTGTGCTCTCAGTGGGAAGGATGAACATGAATGAGTCTGTCCATTCTGGGTTGAAAGCTCTGTTGACTTTTCTCTTCTTGGAGAGCGCCATGAGTAGTTATTTTTCTCTCCCTGTCTGCCACTCACTCGTCTCTTCGTCTGTGTTTCTCTCCCTTTCTCAGTCTTCTCTTACTGTATCTCTAACTCGTCTTTCCGCCTGTCACTCGTCTCTCGCCTCTCATCTGTATTCAGAGTCGCAATGTTTCCCACCTGGAATGCACATATTTGATTGGCTGAGTAGCATCACGTGAGATGGCTTAACTCGCATGTCATTGGTCTGTGAGTTTCATGAATCGCTAAACCAGTGCCGTAAAAACGAGAAAAGATGCGCCGGTTAAAATAGAAAAGCCCCGTCAAAATTGAAAATCCCTTAATAATTTATTGATTATAGGTCCGGGTCCGGATAGGTCGGCGTCTGGGTCCGGACTCGGACCGCGGTCCGCCAGTTAGTGACCTCTGCTGTACAGTCTGTAAAGCACACTGAGACAAATGTATAATTTGTGATATTGGGCTATATAAATAAATTTGATTTGACTTATTTTAACATAATCATATGACTATTGAAAATGTTTTGTCAATCTTAAAAGTTACCTGTATCTAACAATTCCACTGTTGGTTGGGTACTTTTTGAACATCAAACATTATAACATAATATTTGATTTCTAACATTATTGCTTAAGAGCACTGACTAATGTGTGTGTGTACTGTTCAAATTCACAACAGTTCAGCAAAAGGGTAGATGGAAAATACTGTACATACTACAGTATGTTCTACTTTTAGAAAAGATTAGCAGCCATATAAACGTAAAACATGACGTATTATACCATATGGGTATACACAAAACGCAAAGTTAAACTAAACTTCATCCTGCTGTAGAAAAGTGTCTCAGTTCTATTGGTTAGAGATGTCATATCCATTTGTCTTTGCCCAATGTTGCCATCCTTCGATCCGCTGATACCCTGGTGTCTCTCTAGAGTTTGTCTATTTGGTCTATGCAGCCACTTTTGTATGTCCGACTCAGCTAAAACACAAAGTGCATGGAGTGCATTTTCAGTTGGTTTCTTAGAAAGGAAAAAAAGTAAGACAAATACACTATTTCCTATGACTGCTCAACAATAAAAGTCCCCCAAAGTATCCCTTAATCATCAAACTTCTTCTGGCTACACCTTGGGTATAACCATTGTCATAGCATGCTAACGTATCGTGTTATACCATGAAGGTTTACTCAAGTGGATGCGTTTCCTTGGAACGACATTGTCCCTGTCTTGCTGTGTTCTTTGTTGAGACCATTACACTGACAACCATTAGGTTTTTTGTTTTATCTGTGGTTCTCATCACATTCTGCCATAAGAATGGAACAATGTTAATGGAACAATGCTCTCCAATCCTTGTGGTGCTTTTATCTCTACAGATTTTACATCAACGCTGCAGAGGCAATTCAGGAAGTTCCAAAACCTCCCAAAGTCACCCACAATGCTACTATACAGTCCCAGTTGGGGAAATTCACACACCTTTCAAAGCCTGCCAAAACACAGGCTACACTTGCTGTAAGCCCTTGGCTGCAATTATACTCAAAGTCACAGCCAACATCAACCTATACAACCATGCAGAATGTCTTCCTTAAAATGATTCGTAGACAAAGGTAAACCCACTTCAAACCTTTCTATGCATAAAAACTGATGCACCCTCCATTATTTGTTATGCACTGCAGTTGATGGAGCAGAAAGCACAGTGTTTCTTTTTCACTGCAATAAGGCCAAGAGTGGATCTGTGGCTCAGCCCCAGTCCATATTTATGATTATCCAACGCAAACTTGATTACAAGCCTGACAGCCTTGTATACCCTGGAAGTGGCTAAGCTATGGTTAGTGTACCGGTAAAAGGAACTACTGCCTCTATCTATACAACCTTAGTTAAGTCCTGCAGTCCAAGTTCACACACTCATCTCACTGAATGTAACCTTTGTAGACACTGTCCACATTAGGCTTCGCACAAGGGTAAAGTGCTTAAGGTTATAGCTACAGACAGTTGCAGTGTAGTATTATAGACATCTCTGAAGTAATACTCAATCATAAATCTTTGAATTATCAGACACCCTCTGTAGACTACACTTCTATAATTCTTTAATCCATCCATGTTGTTCTGGCTGCTCCACCTTCACCATCCAACATTCTTCTCACTCTCCCAGGAAGTGAATGGCAACCAGTGAATTATCTGGTTATTTTCTCCTTCAGACCTGCACACTCTGCCATGAGGAGGAGGAGGGTATCAGGAAGATACAAAGATGGAGGGAAGAAGGGATTGATGGAAAGGGAAAAACCTATTCATTTGAATCATGAACACACTCACATAGTTGTCATCTAGCAAACTAATCCCACCATATTAAAGTCCATGTTAGTGAAGTGTGTGTGTGTTTTTGTATTATTTTGTGTGCAGTAAAATGGTATATGTATGCAGGCCCCCCTATCTTATCCACATTCGCGCTCTCTCACTCGCTCTCTCCCATCCAATACAGCTCAGGCTGATCACATTTCATCACAACACATGAGTTAGGAAGGAAATTACTATCAGTCACTGTGTGTGCATGTGAACCAGGGTGAGAGAGGGGTAGAACTGTGCGTGTGTGTCCACAGGCTTAAGTTGCACAGAACTAAAGTTGCATTGAGGTTGAAAGTAAGGCATGGCAAGTTTATTTATATAGCTACATAAATATATATAGATATTTATTTCAGCAACATGGCAATTTAAAGCGCTTTACATAAAACATTAAAAGCATCAGGACACTTGCATATCATTTTAAAACAGTATGTAAAAAGAAAAATAGAATAAAAAACCAAGACAACACTAAGACAGGTAACACAACTTAGAATAAAAGTAGCAGTGCAGTGTAATGAATTAATAATTATTTGATCATAAAAACGCAGCGGAAAGTATAGAGAAATACATTTATATTTTGAGTACATAAGGCACCATTTCTGAATTTTAAATTTGGTATTTTTAGAACATTTTGTTTTACCAGCTGTAGACAGGGAATTTCTCTTTTGAGTTTGTGCCACAGATATTTTTGACATTAGCATAGGCCTGTACCTCTAGGCTTATTTTCATGTTACACGAACTTTGAATTGCAGAGCTTAATTTACTGAAGATATCTTTAATATGCAGACAATAAAATAACTATACAACACTTATACTGTATATTAACAAGTGAGTCATACATACATTTAAAATGTGAACTTAAGAACACTAACAATACATTATTTTTATTACAAGTATGACTATAACTCTTATCAGGTCAGATCCTGTGCCAGTTGTATGTCTAGAAGGCCCCAATTGTGCAGCTGTTATATTTTAGTACTGCAGTTATACCTATTATAATTCTACAACAATGTACTTCTGGTATTTAGCATTACAACACCAATACATTCATTGATATTCCCAGAGCAGATTATGCAAAAAGTACTTCAAGGTTATGCATAAAGCAGCGGAATCTGAATTGGGGTCATTTATAGGGCTGTCACAATAACCGAAATATTCTGCAATACTGCGCTATTGACAAGCCAATGGCATATGAGAGAGAGAGAGAGAGTTGTTAAGAGTTGAAAAATCTTAAACAACAAAAAAAAAAAAAAACACTGCGCCTCATTGCCGTTCTGCATCTAACGAGGATTTAATTTGTCATCTGCCATCTTTGTTATTTAGAAAGCAACAACATACCTAATCATATCCTAGCAAAAAAGCTTTTTTATACAGCGCTAAAAGGATAAATTAAGTAATACTAATACCGCTAATAACCACATATTGCATTATTGAGTTAATTGATATCACCGCAGGGGAAATTCTTTCACCGCGACAGCCCTGGCCATTTATTGTATTGACAAATTCTAAGGCATTCTCCACAATTTCATACTTGATGAATATTTATTTCTACCTATGTTCACTTCTACACCAGTACACTGCATTTAAGTAGAAAATCACTTGTTACTGTTAACATGGTTCAAGCTTGTCTTCAGTCCCTGAGATCTTTAGCAGCTGTCACGGTGAGGAAAAGGTGAAGACCCAAATGCAGTACACTGGACAAGGTTCTAACAAAAGGAGAGCTTTATTTTATAAAAAGCTAGTAAAAATACAAAGTAACAAATAAAACTGAAAACACAAACCAGGAAGACACGAGGAGCAGCGCACGAGGAGCAGCGCAGGGGCTGACACTTAGATGCCCAACTCACAAGGAACACTGGGACAGACAGGGATATACACACAGACACTAAACGAGGGAACGAGACACAGCTGGGAGAGAAAGGCAAATACACAGGAGGAAACTAATGAAGGGAAAGAGACACACCTGGGAAGAAAGGCAGAAAACAAAAGGGCAGGAAGTAATACCAGAATGACACAAGGGGAAGGGAACATTTCAAAATAAAACAGGAAACAGAAACCAAGATCATAACAGCAGCATCACCAAGGCGTTAAATAGACGAGTTGAGTAGCGCCAAAACTATTAAAAGCCATGTCATTCTCTTCATTCAGCTTCTCCAACACATTCCTCCTGTCAAAAGGAGACCCTCCCCTCGCCTTCGCTCTCTCCCCCTCTCTCTATCTGTCTTTGCCCATTGCACCTCAGCTTTTTAAGATCTCGGGACTCAGAGGATGATTTCATCCTTCACTGGGCCATGAAAGCTCTTTATAAGTACATCGCCACCGTCAGCGCATTAATCGCCTCGTCCATATTGATTTGGCAGTTCTGTTGTGCAAGCCAGCATATGGAAGAGAGGGGGTGAAAGAAAGAAAGGGAGAAAAAGAGGAGGGAATACAGGGCTGCTGGAGGAAGGGAGGAAGGGAGGAAGATCGGGGAAGGAAGTAGAGAGCATCAGGATCTGGTAATTAGACTTCCATAATGAGATGGTTTAAAACTTAGTGAGAGGAATTAAAATATGCATGTGACTTGCAAGTCTTGAATAAAGCAGGCCTCTTACAGCAGAAGAGCATTTTGTGCTGCAGCAAGGTATAAAGTGCAGAAAAATAAAATGCCATGCAGTTGTGTTGTAAAGATAACATTTTAGCAATTCCAGAAATCAGCAAATGCAAATGTAGGTACCATATTATTAATCTTTCACTTATTAGGGTTTCAGTTTTAATATATTCTTGTATCTTAAATCTTTTGAAGGCTGGCATTTATGTTTAGTTCAATAAAAAATGTTTCTCTTGTGAATGATTCTTTTAATAATTGAATCGTGTATTTATTTCAGGACGACCCTTGGCTGTCAACAATAGACGATATCTAGCTAAAGCACTAGAGCCCGTTTTAGGACCAACCCAGTCCACATAAGCTAGGCACATGTTAAGTGTTATATATATATATATGTATATATATATATATATACGTATACAAGCAGAAATTAAAAAACGATAATACAGAGAGAAGTCAGCTGTCCAGAACTCTATGGCCTGCTTATCATCTCTGCTTGAAGTTCGTGGCTCGAGCCATTTCCGGTAACATATGCAGCAGTTTTAAAAAATAAATTAAAATGCTTGAGGTAAAAAGACAATATCTCGGCTTCTGCTGCAACATTTTTTTAAATCCTTTTTTAACTGTCCTTCACAATGTTGAGAGTGCAAAGCTTAATCAGTGCTCTTTTAACCCCCATCCACTCTTTCATTTTCTTTCCCCAACAGTCATCAACGACTGGCCTGGACTTGGCCTGAATGGGTTTAATCACTCTAGCTGGCTAAATCCTTTTTAAATTTGGCGCCACAATTGTAATGTGTCCCAGGGCCAGCCATAAGAGGAGTATAGAGCAACAGAGTGGGATGCTGACATTGAGAAACTGGCAGCTTGCTCGTGACCCCTGACTAAAACAAAAGCCAAAAAGACTAAAGATATTATCGTAGTTTGATGGAGGAGTTTTGAGGGTGCAGCATAACTGTTGATATTAACTACTTTACAAAAAAAAATAAGACTGTGTAGGTGTATTAGCCTTGTAACTGGTCAAAGTTCATGAGCAACTGTTATTGCAACCCAAGATGGTTTTCCCTCTCTCCTTTCATTTGGGGAAGAAAGACGTCTTGTTTAATTATTGCGTATGGTGAATAGGTCATTTCAAGTTACTTTGCGTAAGAAAAAAAAAAAGGAAACATAGGTTTGTTTTCTAAGGGAGACATAATCTTGGGATTGACCTTATTATTTATCGTTATGCTTTGATCTAACAGAAATAAAAAGAGTTTAAAAGAGTAAAAAAAAGAGTAGATGGTGATGGTTGTAAGGAAGGAGCTGGTCTAGCTTGAGATTTCTAAAGCTTTTCTTTTGGGAGTCCTTTTTCATCCCCAAACCTCAAAAAATGTCACTTATGACACTTGTGGAGTTTTACAAGCTGCCAGCCAATGAACTCATCCACTACAACGGCTCTCTTAAAGTCAGTAAAAGCTTAAAAAAGCTTTTCCCTCTAATACTTTAGGATATTTCAACAGGATCACAGTTCATATATTGATTATGAGAAAAGAGGCTCCAACAACACTGGCTCACCATCAAAATGTCCTTTCACTCTAAAACCTTTTATCACATTACCTTTATCGACCAGAATCTGATCACTGGTTGATTATTTATCTAGTAAATCCAACATTTAACAATTACCATATTCTGGGGTAAATAAGCAAACTGGTCGATTCAAATGATCAAAACCATTACAGCACATTTAAGGGAATTTCAGCAAAGCAGAAATAGAAGTTCACAGTGGATACTTGACCCAAACTCTTCCTGTCAAATGTTTCTCAGCTTTAAAATGCAATATTGTTAATCTGCCTCACTGATTTAACAGCAGCTGTCTGAAAATCCATATTTCATGGAGCAGTAGGCTCAGAGATTTAGCTCTATTTTGCTGTGGTGGCATTAAAAAATTGCTGAACTGTTCATTTCTAGTGGAATGAAACTGAATGGAAGTTTTTATATATGGTATTCTTTTACCCTTTATGTGGACATTACAGCTTACATTAATCAACAGACTGTGTTTCCAGGAAAGAGTTTGCGCCATCAAACTCCAATTAAGGATCAATGGAACTGGGGACATAATCATGAATGGCTGAAGCAGCACCAGCAATACGGGACTACTCACTTAAATGCTTCATAAGCAAAAGTCAATCTCAGTGTTGAATGTCATTTTCTTGTATTACTTCAGCCTTGTAAATCAAAATATTTAAAAGCAAGCACTTACACTTATTATATCTAATTATATCAGTTAGTTGTAAAATGTAGTGGTTATTTTCCTTATTTGCTCAGAGGAATAACTCTAGTATAGTATAACTTATATAGTTTGCATCATAAAGGCCCTGTCACACATATCCGTATGACAGAAACGTATAGCAAAGCATACGAAATATCGGCAATAGGTTGATATTAACTAAGGGTAAGTTGTGATCGTTTGAAGGATGCAGATGATACGCCGAACACGCCAGACATAAGGCCATGTCACACAGTTTCGTATGGCAGAAACCTATGCTGGCCTATATGAAAATTAGCTAAGAATTTGTCAGAATCCAAATACGTCCAACTTCTCCACAGCGGTGTTTTAGCTGACGTATACATAACGAATACATAACAAATTTCATAACAAATCAAATCAAATAACAAATCTCCAGCATCAACATGATGCTGGAGTCCATCGAGCGGAGGAGAGTAGCTCTAGCCTGGGTCCAGGTTCGGTGGCAGTGGTTAATGAAAGCGTGGATGGAAGGACAGGAGACCTCTTTCTCCAATGCGGGGAACAGTGGCGGTTGGAACCCGTAGGAACACTGAAATGGGGACAGTCCAGTGGCTGAGCTGACCAGGGTATTGTGGGCATATTCCACCCACAGGAGCTGGTGAGACCAGGCCTAGGGATGTTTGGAAATCATGCACCGAAGTGCTGTCTCCATCTCCTGATTTTTCCGTTCTGTCTGCCCATTTGATTGTGGGTGGAATCCGAAAGATAGGCTGATGGTGGACCCCAGGAGCGAACAAAACTCCCTCCAGAATATGGACGGGAACTGGGGTCCTCGGTCGGAGACCACATCGGTAGGGAGTCCATGGAGTCGAAAGACATGCAGCAGAACCAGTTCCGCAGTCTCCTTGGCCGACGGGAGCTTGGGCAGCGACACGAAGTGGGCCATTTTGCTGAACCGGTCAACTATAGTCAGGATGGTGGTATGACCATTGGACATAGGCAGGCCGGTTACAAAGTCTAGAGAGATGTGGGACCAGGGACGATGGGGCACTGGTAGAGGTAGCAGAAGGCCGGCAGGAGCTTGGTGAGACGGCTTGTGCTGACTACAAATGGGACACGCATTGACAAACCCACGAGTGTCCTCCTCCAGGGTGGTCCACCAGAATCTCCGTAGAAGAACCTCCTTAGTCTGTTGAATCCCAGGGTGGCAGGTGAGCCGGGAACTGTGGGCCCATTGAATGACGTCAGATCTAAGATCCAGGGGAACAAACAGGCGGTCCGGCGGGCAGGAACTAGGACTGGCTGATCTTTCAAGGTGGCTTTAACCCTCTCCTCCACCTCCCAAGTGAGAGAGGAAATCAAGCGGGGTACTGGAAGGATGGGATCCGGCTCGGTGACGTAGTCCTCCCCTTCCACAAACAGACGGGACAGGGCGTCTGGTTTAATGTTGTGGGAACCAGGCCGGTAGAACAGAGAAAAGTTGAACCTGGTGAAGAATAAGGACCACCTGGCCTGCCGGGAGTTCAGTCTCTTGGCTGATTGGATGTACGTCAAATTCTTGTGGTCAGTCCAAACCAGAAAAGGCAGCTTGGTCCCCTCGAGCCAGTGACGCCATTCCTCCGTAATTTCTCTCTGCGGGCGAAAATGTATTAGAGAAGAAGGCACAGGGGTGAAGCTACTGGTCATCGGCCGCCCTCTGCGACAAGATGCCCCCTACCCCTACTTCGGAGGCGTCCACCTCCACCACGAACTGTCTCTCCGGGTCCGGAACTCGCAGGATGGGAGCAGAGGTGAAACGAGACCTGAGGTTCTGGAAAGCCCCCTCAGCCGAGAGAGACCACTGATACAGCACCTTTGAAGAGGTGAGGGCCGTGAGTGGGGCAGCCACCGTGCTGTAGTTGTGGATGAACCTTCGGTAAAAGTTTGCGAACCCCGGGAACCGCTGTAACTACTTACGCGAGTCAGGAACCGGCCAGGAGGTGACCGCGGAGACTTTGGCAGGGTCCATCTGCATGCTCCCCCGTCCCACGATGTATCCCAGAAACGAGACAGAGGTGGTATGGAACTCACATTTCTCGGTCTTTACAAACAGCGAGTTCTCAAGCAGGCGTTGAAGGACGGCCTGGACATGATGCACATGTTCCCCCTTTGTACGGAAGTAGATCAAGATGTCGTCTAGGTATACGAACACCTGCTTGTTCAACATGTCTCTAAGAACATCATTTACCAATGCCTGGAATACCGCTAGGGCGTTTGTGAGGCCGAACGGCATCACCAGGTATTCATAATGTCCAGATGCGGTGTTAAAAGCCGTCTTCCACTCGTCTCCCTCCCGGATCCGAACTAAGTGGTAGGCATTGGGAAGGTCCAACTTCGTAAAAATGGTAGCCCCCTGCAATAACTCAAAAGCGGAGGAGATGAGGGGAAGAGGATATCGGTTCTTTACCGTGATGTCATTGAGGCCCCCTGTAATCAATACACGGCCTCAGAGTCTTGTTCTTGTTTTCCACAAAGAAGAATCCCGCCCCTGCCGATGAGGATGAGGGACAGATAATCACGGCAGCCAGAGAGTCATTAATGTAACTTTCCATGGCCTCCCTCTCGGGTGCTGACAGGGAATACATGCGACCACGAGGAGGGGACATGCCGGGGTGTAGCTCAATCGCACAGTCGTATGGACGATGTGGGGGCAGAGACGTGGCCCGGGCCTTGCTGTATACCTGGAAGTCATGGTATTCAACCGGCACCCCTGATAAATCCGGAGCAGGACTGGAGCAGACGGACTGCTGCGGAGTGGCGGCTTGCTTCAGGCACACCTTGTGGAAGGCAGGGCTCCACCCCAAAATGGCCCCTGTCACCCAGTCAATGTTGGGGTTGTGGCGGCGGAGCCAGGGGTAGCCCAGAATCAAGATGAGACCGTAGAAGGTGAAACTGGATGGTCTCATGTTGGTTGCCGGACAGTAGTATCCGAACAGGCATGGTCTGGTGAGTGACGGTCCCCAGGAGGTGGCCATCCAGGGCACTGGCCGGAACGGGGACGGCAGAGGAACCCGGTCAATCCCCAGCTGCAAGGCAAGGTCCTCGTCCATTAGGCTAACATCAGCCCCGGAGTCAATGAACTTAGCGAAGGCGTGGGACCCGTCAGTCAACAGCAGTCGAACGTGACACAGGGGTCTTTGGTTGGGGAAGAGTCTTTGGGTTCGGCTCACCAGTATGTTCCCCATTACTGGTGAGCCCGGTCTTTTGCTGGGCATCTGGAAACAAAATGGCCACCCTGGCCACAGTATAGACAGAGGTTCCTTCGTCTACGGTGCTCACGTTCCTCTGAGGTGAGGCTTAACAATGTTATTTCATATTTCTTCAGCATGATTATTTCCACATCATCAAAAAAATTATCTTTGCTTAAACATGAAAGTGGCTGAACAAAAATGTGTCACTCCAAACTCCTCCAAAATATTTTAATGCACTGGGTTCCCATTTTGACCTTACTTAAATTAAGTAAGTGCATAAGGTAAGTACGTTGCGTATGTTTCACTCGGGACACAAACAGCATTTTTTAACTAGGTCACACAAAATTACCATTCACCCCTTGTTTACTTCCACTCTATGCGAGCAAAGTTGCAAATATAACATGTGCTTCCAGTGGCGAAGCAAATTTGCATCTTCGTGCGGAGTACAACTTTGGCTAACTTTGACCAGCAGAGTCTCAGCCTCAACCATTAACAAGGACGTGTGTGTGGTTGATCCCATCGGCACTGCCGACATTCAGCATCGCCTCAATCTCATGCATTCGGGTTGATCAAATTAATCAAGATTCTGTTACTGCATTTTCTCGCCTCAAATGTTTTCAGAAACGTATTTTAGTGTATTGTTAAACTGTACAATGAAAGGTTTGTGACCCAACTGCCATGTGCCTTGAACCAAAACCTCAAGCATGTGGGACTGTGCCCTAAAACATATCTCTAAATACCACCTGGTTGACCCATATACAACCTGGAAACACTGTGTCTTCCCCAACAAAGCTATGCCAGCAATGAATTGTCTCCTGCCGTGTCTCCAAACTGTGCGTGGTGTCTGTATGAGTGCACACATGGCTGGATGTGTATATGTGGTCCTCATCATTGTTCTGTGTGTGTGTGTGTGGCTGAGTGTTTACTTTCTCTTTCTCAGACACCGGGCCAACACAGCACCTAGACCTGGCAGTGAATGCAGGCAATGCTCTTGCCTCTGTGGTCGTTGCCACTGCATCATGTTTTTCTCTATTTCAATGTCACTTTTTATTTTTAGTTTCATCCTGGAACATATTGCAGGCTAAATCATCAAGGTGAGGGGTTTTCTGGCTTCTTTCTGACTGGACCTACTCAGCTTCTCCCAATATATTTTATCCTTACAATGTTTTTCCTAGAGAACAATGTAAGGGTGGGTCACTGAGGTGCCTGGGCTAACATTGCTAGGTTATGTACACTTCATTGTTTATTACATAGTGTTTTGTAGGTTAGGTTGTTGAAAAGATTATTACTTTAACATTGATTTTTATAGTTTGATGAGTTTAAGTTAAATATGTTTTTCTTTTTCTTTTTACTTAATCTCATGTGAGATATGAAAACAATAAATATACATAATAATAATAATAATAATAATAATAATAATAATAATAATAATAATAATAATAATAATAATAATATTAAAATCAAACATATATATATAAGGAATACCTCAATATTTTTGTGAAAAATTCTTATAACATAAAAATACAAAGAACATCTGCAGCTTTTGGCCAACACTCGAGACGTTAGGGTTCTAAGGTCTACTTCAATATCCTCTAACATGAGAAGGACAGTCTAAGATCAAACTATGTATTGAGTCTAAGGTTTCAATATGTATTTAATATATGTATATACTAATACATAGGAATTCGCTTGTACAACGAAGCAAGTTCAACTTACTCAGGATATCTTGTTATCTGGCTTAACCAACCCTAACAACCGCGATCCCACTATGATTTCATTTAATATAAGTTGTGTTCTTACAAAGAACTGTATGCTTTGCCTTGCGTTACTCTGAGTACTTTAATTTAGTGTATCAAATTATATTCTTATACTTTCTAAGTTTGTTTTACACCACCGGGACTGCAGCTGAAAAATAAGACATACACGCCATAGGAATACATCTAAGCAACACATTAATGTAACGGAATAGACACATGTAATTATAGTCAAATACAGGTCTCATGTGTTGTTCCTCTCTGCCAATCAAAGGCTTGCTGAAATCCTCTTCTGTGAATTGCAAGGAGGAGCGTCCTCAGTGCAGCAGTTAAAGGAGAAGTAGTTTAAAGCCTTACTGTGTTAGATTTTTATAAAAATGGTAAAGCAATGAATACAAATGTGAAAGAGATCTACTGGCGTGAGGTTATCTGGCTAGGCATGACCAAGCATGTTTTCCGGAGAGAATCACTTCTTGCTTTACATAACTGCTGGTGTAAAAGGCCAAACAGGAGCTGTGATAGTGAGGGCACTGTGTAAATGTCAGCCGACTCTATTGCATATCAATAACCTTTAACAATTGAAGTCTGGTGTATTAGAAGTACCGAAAAGGCAAGTGATTTTCATATTCAATTTTTGAATTGAATAAATGTTTTCATTTATTAGAGTCTACAGCCATGCTATTGTCTTTGTGAGGCTATAATGCTTGTGAAGAAAACAAATTAGTATGATGGATAAAAGTTAAGGTCCACAGTTGTTGTTTTTTTGCTTTAACAATGGAGTCCACTCTTAGAAACGGCTCTGGTTTGCAAAAAATGTGTACCTAGTCTTTTCTTTGACGGAGACACGTATAGTATGTCTCAAAACAAATGCAAACTGACCACACCAAGATCTTTAACACATGCGATGGTGCTCATGGGAAACGCAGTCATTATTCTGTGAAAACACTTAATCAAATGAAAGTTCCTTGTAATTGCTTTAGGATGCTTAAGCAGCAAAACAAACATCTACTTGGCAGTCTCCTTCTTTCCTCAACCCTGACTAGGTTAAAGAGAGGAGCAACAGACGGGGTATCTACTGTACAAGAAGCCAGACTCTGTCTATTAGCAGCTACTCTTGCCTTTCTGCGCTGAAGCCAAATTGGAAATGTTTCAAGTTGCCTCTCCTTAGCACAGTCATTAACCTTGCTATTGTGTCTGAACACACTCAAACACTTACAGCAGTCCTGCTATTACTGACAGGCAGGCACACACACTCACACACATACTCAATACTAATTCATACAAGGGCCTACTCATGCATGTGGAACATTCACATGCAACCTTTGCTCGGTTCTTTGCCACTTTTCAATACTCTTATTACCAGTATCAATATATTGGAAAATGATAACCAGGCTTTTCGGTAACAACAAAAAATAACGGCTGAATTATTAGCTGAAGTATAGGTCAGGCCTATATGCTTTTTATTCTCTGTAAGGGACATTCACAGTTGTTAGAAATCTGTCTTTTTGATCACTAACATCATCCCCAGATGCTGAAGAAAGAAGAAACCCTGCATGGACATTTTATGCTTCGTAGGCTCGGCAGACCTCCTCCGGCAGCATTTGTTGACTTTGTGTCATGTTTCACTGAAGGAACTTAAATAACAAAGTTCAGAACAGGGACAATGCAGGAAAGAAAGTTGTTGCTTTGTGTTATGTGTTTGCCACATTTATGCTAGACTTGCTTTTGGTGTAAAATGAAAAATGCCACAAATTCACCACACATATGATATTAGATGAGGTGTTTTTAATCATACAGCAACCTCCCTGAGTCAAATAATCAATACTTTTGTCAGTCAGTGAAATTAGAACGTTAACTGATGTAAGCTAATGTTATGTGTAGCTCAACAGCCAAAAGGGAGCAACATGATCAATTGAAATGATATCTTCAGATGTAATTGTCAGCAGTTACTCGCCTGCAGTTCTGTATACAACATAGCACTGACATATAATTCCACTTTTGAATATAATGCTGATGTTAATGAAAAAGTAAAAATAAAAACTAAATAGTATTTACTTTCTTAACTGCCCTATCATCGTCAAACAATAGCCCACCAAAGTTATTCCAGTTCATAGATATAGGTCTTGCAGTACCACTCTGCTTGATGCTGAGTGTAAAACTGAAGGCCCTGGGGAATACTTAGACGTGACTTTCAGAAAGGAAAGTAACGCTCTGTAAATGAGGCATGCAAAAGCAGACGCTTCCACACAGATGTGTTCCCTAACTCTAATTATAATTTACATTTGGCATTTGGCAGATGCTTTTATCCAGAGCGACATACAGTAAGTGCAAGAGTAAAAGAGAGAAGATTCCTCAAGCATCAACTGGATAAAGAGCCAGTGCTTCAGAGCGCAATGAGCAGTGAGTGCAACATTAGTCAAGATGGTTAAATAGTAACATCTATTCTGTCAGCAGTCTAAAAATAAGCCTCTGCAGTGTGTGGAGGGGGTGGAGCAAGAAGTCTTGAGGTCAGGGAGAAAGGTGGGATTGGAAGAAATGGATTTTCAGTAAGTAATGTAAAGTAGACACAGACTGCGCAGCACTGATAAATGCAGGAACATCATTCCACAACTGTGGTGCCTAGGGGGAGAAGAGCCACGACAGGGCAGAGAATAGAGGCTCAGTTAACAGGCGAGTGCCGAAGCTAGGCAAACTGTTGAGTTGGGCAGCAGCAGTGTTTTGAAATGTAAGCGAGCAGCCAGCGGAGAAAGGATTGAGAGGATGGCAGCAACATTTTGGAAGGTTTAAGACAAGCTTTGGCTGGAGCATTCTGCATGAGCTGTAAAGGGTCTAAAAGTGGGTTCGGAAAGGTCAATAAAGAGAGAGTTACAGACTCAAGCCTGGAGACGGGGAAGCTTGTGAACAGGGCTGAGTGCACCAACATGTGCTGTGACTCGAATAGGAGGAGGAGGGAACAATGCCTGACATGTGGAGCCTTTTAGAATAGTTGGTTATCATAAAACGAGTTCTAGAGTTGCAGGTTTGAGTGCCAACACATTTAAAAGGGACCCCATTTCATTAAAGTCAAACCACTTTTGGTGTATGAAAATATAGTTTTAATAAAGTGATATTTTTAGTGTCCACCACACAGATATTGTACCAATCCAATCCAGTCAATATTTATTGATATAGCGCTAGATCCACCTTCATATATAATCTCAAGTTATCTCAAGACACTTTTAATAAAGAACAGGTAAAAAAAGAGAATCATTTTAAATCCCTTGTGGTATTTGATTGAATATGTTCACAAATAATAATCAAGATAAACACCAAAGATATGTAGGCTACTGATTTCTTAGCAAATGTGAATTTTAAATCACAGTTAGACTCCTTGTGATGAAATATTTCAAATATTACTAAAGAAGTTAGATAAACATGTCTCACTGATGATCCCCATGTGGAATCCAAAAACATAGTAGAACAGAAATGCATTCAAGCACAACTGAAAAACAAAAGGAGTGCAGAAGCTGCAACATCTGTTGTTACAAACATATAAAGCCACAATGGAGAGAGGCCAGCACTACAGTGTTGCGGCCTAAATGTGTGTGGGTGTTAACCCAGTCCCCCACTAAATGATTTTACCATCTAGATGACTAAAATTACAGATGAGCTTTTCTACCCTGCTGTGGATTCTGCCAACGTCCAGAGAGTTATACAATAAGTCCAAAATGCATGTGAACGTGTTTGAATTTGTTTATCTGTCTGTCAAAAAGTATGCTAACATTTCTGACAAATACTACCTAGATGCATCTTACAAAAGCTGTAAATGTTATCTGGTGTGTATGTGTTAACCAGGCTGCAATGATTTTAAGCAAAATCATCGCAAGACGATAGCCAATGGTTTCAGACATTGCATTTCAGCCAATGTGTTCCGCCTTGTTTGCTCTCCACACAGACTGTTTGCCTGCATTCAGCCAAAGCCTGCTTATACTTAATTGGTCAATACTACTCAGACCACAAAACCAAAACCAGAATGCTTCTGGTACCAAAATTGTGTGCTACCAACAGATAATAATAATAATAATAATAATTATCAATAATATGATAATATAATAATAATAATAATAATAATAATAATAATAATAATAATAATAATAATAATAATAATAATAATAATGAAAATAAGCTTTATTTGTATAGCACCTTTCATACAAGAATTGCAGCCCAAAGTGCTTCACAGCAAAAACATAAACATTTGTACAAAATTAGACAGAGAATTTGCAGTACAATAATCACAGTGTTGATGAGTGTGAAGTAGCATTAAAAATAGTATGAAATAGCAGAATTAAAATAGTATAAAATAGCATTGGAAATCATGCCTAGTTTCCGTATCTGTGCCGTACTTAACAACACTCCTACCGGGAAACCACATTCATCACACCATACTTGTAAATGTTTTAAACTATCAGCGCCATATTTTGAAAGCATGAGATCAACAATGGGCCCCTGTGGCCTTTCAACTGGTTTACTCCCTTTGCTACACATTCTCGGTAGTCTTCCCGTTTCAGAAACAAACCCCAGTTTGTTAAGTTTTATGAAATCTATTGGTTAAAGCCAATTTTTCTCCAATAATATTCTTTAATCTTTCACTTTTCCACTAATTGTGTAAAGAACATGCAAACATATTTATCAGAGAAACTTCCTCTTTTTCCCGTGGTAAAACAGTATATTTGATCTCAGGTTTTTCAAAAATACACACTCTGAAATGTATAGGAAGTTACCTTTACACATTCAATGTTAAACCAGTTATAGCAAAAATGAACAGTACAGAATGAAATAATTTAAATTAGTTTAAAGTGGCATTAAAAAATGCATAAAATATCACCATTAAAAGGCTAATAATAATAATAATAATAATAATAAGCTTTATTTGTATAACACCATTCATACAAGAATTGTACCCTGAAGTGCAAACATAGTACAAGATTAGACAGAGCATTTACAGTACAATAATCACAGTGTTGATGTACATGAGTGTGAAGTAGCATTAAAAATAGTATGAAAATAGCAGAATTAAAATAGTATAAAATAGTAGAATTAAAATAGTATAAAATAGCAGAATTAAAATAGTATAAAATAGCAGAATTAAAATAATATAAAGTAGCAGAATTAAAATAGTATAAAATAACATTGGAAATCATGCCTAGTTTCCATAGTAATAGTAAAGAGATAAAATAGCAGCTTTAATAAAAGCATTTAAATGAGTTTAAAGTGGCATAAAGTAGCAGCATTAAAGATTGTATAAAATATTACCATTAAAAGCCTAAATTAAAGAGATATGTTTTTAGCTTACTTTTGAAAATATTGAGAGCTTGCCTCCCTAATGTCTACAGGTAAGTGTTCCATAACTTTGGTGCATAATTGCAAAAGGCTGCATCCCCGATTTTCTTTTGGATGTTTCTGGGAACATTTAATAAACCAGTAGTGGATGATCGCAATGTTCTTGGGGGCACATAGTTGATTAGAGAGTTGGCAGTGTAACTTGGTCCGGTTCCGATTAGGGCTTTGTATACAAGATGGAGGACCTTAAAGTAAATTCTAAAAGTTACTGGAAGCCAGTGTAGAGTAGCTAACACTGGACTGATGTGGTCTCTCCTCTTGGTTCTAGTCAGTAGCCTCACTGCAGCGTTTTGGATGAGCTGAAGTCTCTCCGTTGTTGTTTTTGGGAGGGCGGTAAAGAGTGCATTACATTAATCGAGTTGGCTTGAGATAAAAGCATGGATTCGTTTTTCAGCATCCTTTTGATTTATAAATTGTCAGATTTTAGCTATATTTCTAAGGTGGAAGAATTATGTTTTTGTCATCTTGTTTATGTGGGATTTAAAGCTTAGGTCGGAGTCTATGATAACACCAAGACTTGTAACTTCAGGTTTAATCCAAGGAGTGAGTTTCCCCATGTTATTCAGCATAATTTCGCTTTTTGTTACAGGACCTACTAGTAGGATTTCAGGTTTATTTTTATTTATTTAATGTAATTTTGCTCATCCATGTATTTATT
The DNA here is from genome assembly GCF_900634415.1 of Cottoperca gobio. Lineage (NCBI taxonomy): Eukaryota > Metazoa > Chordata > Actinopteri > Perciformes > Bovichtidae > Cottoperca > Cottoperca gobio. The sequence goes on from NC_041364.1 coordinate 23,206,767, forward strand.
GCTAACAGACAGGTGGTGAAGAGTTAACAGCTGTAGTATCATTTGGTTCAGCAGAGATGTACAGCTGTGTGTCATCCGCGTAGCTATGGAAGCACACATTGTGTTCTCTAACGATGTCCCCAAGTGGTATCATGTATAGGGAGAACAGTAATGAACCGAGGCAGCTCCCTTGTAGAACTCCAAAGTGGATATCATGCTTCTCTGACACATCATCTCCAAGCCTGACAAAATACTTTCTCCCTTTGATATATGTTCTGACTCAGATGTATATACACAGTCAGAAAGACCAGTTTTTCTAGATGATTAATTAGGATGTCATGGTCGATCGTGTCAAATGCTGCACTTAGGTCTAGTAGGATACAAATTGAGACCTTATTTGTATCAGAGTTTAGTCTGAGGTCACTAATTATTTTAGTAAGAGCAGTTTCAGTACTGTGGTATGCTCTGAATCCTGATTGAAATTTCTCCAGGATGTTGTTTTCTTTAAGGAAGGAGTTTATTTGGACCGAGACTATTATTTCTAGTATTTTGCTGATGAATGGAAGGTTAGATATTGGCCTATAGTTGGTCAGCATATTACTGTCTAGGTTAGGTTTCTTTATTAAGGGTTTTACAAGGGCTGTTTTGAGGACATCTGGGAAGATGCCCGTTAGAAGAGACGTGTTTAAGATAGATAGATAGATAGATAGATAGATAGATAGATAGATAGATAGATAGATAGATAAATAGATAGATAGATAGATAGATAGATAGATACTTTATTCATCCCGAGGGAAATTTAGGACATGACTTGATATGCTGTTGAATATCCGCTTAAAGAATGTTGTAGGTATCGGGTCAACACAAGAAGTGGAGGAGTTACATTCCATCACAGTCGATAGAGCAGGTGGTAGTATTCTGTTTAACATGAGCTGAAAAACGTTATCCGCCAGTAAACACACAGAAGAAGAAAACAGGAACAATAACACAGAAGAAGACGAAAAGATAAGGATGAGAGTCGCAGTGAACAGGAGATAGATGGAGACACAGTTGTACCTGCCAAAAAAGATAACACTTTATGTAAGTACCTGGCCAAATGGGAGACCTTCCCTTATTTAATAAAAGCAGTCGGGAAAAGTAATGCTTTTTGTAAAGTGTGCCATACAGATTTTAGCATTGCACACGACGGAATAAGCGTCGCAGTGTAGCGGACATGTTTCCCGACTCTGCCATCGCAAGGAAGTCCTTGTGGGGGAAAACAAAAGCCACACAACTCATCAATCATCAAATACATTGATGATATTAACTAATAAATAGAATACATACATTTTATAAACATGTCTGTGCAAGTAATACATACTTTAAATAAACATGTATTTCCTGAATGTATATACCTGTCCCTTATGTGTTTACATTTACACTACATGGGTAGGGGCTGGGTGGCTGAGAGCTGTTAAAATATGGGAAGAGTCCGCAAAAAAATGTCCCTTATTTTGAAATTCCAATGTTGACAGGTATGCAGTTTTATGAAGCTCAGTTAATGTGATGCAAGTGAATGTTCCCATGGTTACATCACAATGTTTGCAGATGTTCTCTATGTCTGCATCATAAGTGATGGTGGCTCAGATTGAAGTTATTGTATTATCGAGGAACAATGCCAGTTCTTCACACTTTGATGCAGAGGACTGCGGAGGGGTGGGGGCAGTGTTAAGTAGCTGATTAATAGTCGAGAAGGATATTCTAGAATTTCCAGCGTTCTCTGTGATAATCCTAGAAAAGTAATACTTTCTTGCTAGCTGCATTGCTTTATGGATTATGGATTCATGGATTGTTTTGTAAATATCGTAGTTCACACCTTATTTTGTTAAATATGCTTTTATTTTGATACTCCTGAAACCGGCACTTTCTGGGGATTCGCGCCACTTTTCCGGAGACTGTTAGAGATTCCGCTGAAGAGGTGTGCATGTCCAAAAACCCTGACTGTGATGTTACTGTATGATGATGACTTTAATGTGTTTCTTCTGATTCAACGGTAATTCATGGACACATTACGGAGAAAACCAACGGTCAGAGACAATAAATGCTGGTTGAAAAGGCAGAAGTTCTCCTCATTGTTATTTCCTGGTCCAACACAACGCAGAGTCTATCGTGGTGTGAGTTGCAAACCGGATACACATATAATGTAAATGTAAACACATAAAGGACGGTTATATACATTCAGGAAATACATGTTTATTTAAAGTATGTATTACTTGTACAGACATGTTTTTAAGATTTATGTATTTTATTTATTAATTGTTATCATCAATTTATTTGATGATTTATGAGTTGTGTGGCTTTTGTTTTCCCCAACGAGTACTTCCTTGCGATGGCAGAGTCGGGAAACATGTCTGCTACACTGCGACTGAAATTATCGCAGAAGCTGAAGGCTACTTTATTTTTGATGCAAAGCATTGACATCTTTTCCTCAGCTTTGGTCACTTGGTTTGCCTCCGGAACAGTTTTTGTCACAAATGAAGTCATTGACAGTGTATGTTTTGTGCCTCTTGGGCGTGCTTGTACGACTTTTCATGTCACGTAACATCTGAATGGCACACTTTACAAAAAAAACGAGTTTGCCCGACTCTGCTTTTTATTAAATAAGGGAAGGTCTCCTCCCATTTGGCTAGTTACTTGCATAAAGTTTACATTTTTTTGGCAGGTACAACTGCGTCTCCATCTATCTCCCGTTCACTGTGACTCTCATCCATATCTTTTCGTCTTCTCCTCCTGTGTTGTTGTTCCTGTTTTCTTCTTCTGTGTGTTTACTGGCGGATAACATTTTTCAGCTAAAGTTAAACATAATACTACCACCTGCTTTACCGGAGGCCACTTTTTCATCAGTGTGACTTACACTTTTCAAGGATATCATTATGTTCCATAATAAATGTCAATAAATCTGCTTTGAAATCATAGAAACATCAGAACTTGAGAACTTGGTAGAGGTTTTTTTTTCAATATCAAAGTAATCAAGTGGTAGTGTACATCCATATGTAAACTGCAAACAGGATCTGCTAATAGATCATTTGTGGCCAATTCGCCAAAATGTTAACAAATATCTGATTAAAAACACTAGGCTCAAAAGAGAATAACATGTTTCAGATTAGCAAAAACATTTTGGACTCACTCCATTTTCATACAAAAGTGAAATTTCACACTGAGCTGATGAAAAGAAGAGGGGAAAAAAGTAAAGAGACATGCAATAGAAACTGAGAGATCCACTTTAAAATATAAGGAAGTCACTTCAGATGGGATTTAAATCATAGAAAAACAGCAGATAATCGTGGTTGTAATTAATACTGGGTTGGGGTGAAATATTATGTACATACGCTCTCTGGTCAGGATTGTAATCACTGATCAGTGAGGGTAATGCTAAAATCACCCCACCTGTCACGTCTGTGCCTGAACTCGCACCTGCCACGCCCCCCTCTGTCTCCACTCACTCACCTGCACTGCATCCACAATCACCGGAATACTGATTGCCAGCACCTGTGTTCACAGCATAAAGTCTCCTCACTCCCTTCACTCCGCATCTGGCCTCGTACAAAGTGGACTAAACCCCATGGACTTCCTCCCCAGATTCTGCAACGCGATTTTCCTGCCTTCTGCCTTTTTGCCCGTCTGTCTGCCTGATCCCGGTATCGTACCGTTTTCTGTTTGCTCCGTTGGTTCTCGTTTGTTCCGAGTTCGACTCGTGTACCTTGTTTTGACGCTCCCTGTTTTGTACTTTTTAGTTCACTGTGCTTTTACGCCAGTCTCCTTATTTTCCAGTGCTTAGGGCCTGAGTATTCCTGAGTTCCTGATCCTTGTGTTCACCCCTGTCTGTATGGTGTTTCCATCTGCTCGCTGGCTGAGCCTAATAAACTATTGTCAATTCCATCTCTGAGTCCTGACGTCCGTGACACCACCTCACCTCGAGACATAAATCCAGTCTGAATGGGGCTTAATACAACAGCCTCAAAATGGCTGCAATCGCACCCACCCTCAAAAAACCCAAAGCTGACCCAACTGACCTTAACCACTACAGAAGGGGGGGTCAAACTCAAATACACAGTGGGCCAAAATAAAAAAATCGATACAAGTCTAGGGTTCAATGTTTATTGAACCTGGAACTAACAAAGCTTAAGTTATTGCCTATAAAAATAACATTAAATATTAAATGAAATCAGTTGCATACATTTCTTATGGTTCTATCTGCAGCTTTTCCAGAGTAATTTCTAATAAACAGTTTTCCATAGAAGAACAACCAAAAAATAATTTCTTTCAAAGAAAAACCAAACATGCCCTGTGGTAGCAAGAAAAAAGTGCAAAAAGGAAACTCATTAAAGCTCAGTTTGCTGCTCTGTGATGCACACTAGTCTAAACTAGATACCTGGCATCTCATCTTGGATGCAAGTTCATCAATGTTTGGGGTCAGGCTCTGAGCTGAGGAAATCCTTGTGATTGAGTGAAGGAGTTCAATCAGCTCCATATGTATGTTATTTGTATTTGTATGGTGAGGTTTTCAGCAAACTGTGCACTTGGGAACACGGCAGTAGAGACCTGCTCTTTCATAGTTTTGCAGCACGGAAAATGGCTAAACTTTTCATGCAGCATTTGCGTTTCCAACAGGCGCAGCTTGATTTTAAAAGCCCTCACTACAGCCTATATGTCTGTGATCACACGGCCCCAGCCCTGAAGCTGCAGGTTGAGCGCATTGAGATGGCTCGTGATGTCACACAGAAATGCCACTTCACGCAGAAATGTTTGATCCCGGAGCTCTGTTGTGTCTTTCCCTTTACTTTTCATGAACTGACAGATTTCATGACGCAACTCGAAACATCTTTTCAGTACTTTTCTGGCGGTGATTTAAACCTTTGGCTCTTATGAAGTTGACTGCTCATGTTATGGTGCCCATTACATGTTCCATTTTCAAGGCTTTGCCACACAACGCTTCTTCGTGTATGATGATACAGTGATAAGTTGTCAGCTCACCTGCGCCGTTTTCCTCCCACGTTTTCTCCCGAATCCTGCCCACCATTCCACTCTTGACCGCACATTGCGGTCGCTCCATCTCTTGCCACAAGTTTATCCCAAGGCAGCCTTATATCATTTACACATCTGGATACCTCTTCAAGTAGATATTTTCCCGTAGTTGTGCCATTCATTGATCTTAATCCAAAAGTTCCTCTGTTACGCATAGCTTTGAGTCCACTCCACGGATGAAAATGGACAGCTGGGCAGTATCAGAAGTGTCGCTGCTCTCATCCACAGCAAGGTAGTATGCGATGAAATCTTTTCCTTTTCCTATCAACTGTTGTTGTAGATTGGTGGCAAGCTCACGTACACGTTCAACAACGGTGTTTCTGCTCAGGCTCACATTTGAAAACGCTTGCCTTTTATCTGGGCACACGACGTCGCAAACTTTCATCATGCAGTTTTTAACAAATTCTCCTTCGGTAAAGGGCTAGCCTGATTTAGCTACCTCTGCTGCCACAATATAACTAGCCTCACTTTGTGATTTGGCTTTTGTGAATATAGCCTGCTGTGACACCAGACTTCTTTTCAACTATTCTACCTTCTGAGCCTCTGTTTCATGTCCAGATGCTTGTACCTGTCGTGGTGTTTTGTTTCATAGTGTCGTCTTATATTATATTCTTTGATTACAGCCACACCGTCAGACAGACACAAGACAGACGGGTTTGCCCTTTACATCCGCGAACATATATTCTGCCTCCCACCTGCCTTGAAAACCCTTGTTTACAAAGTCCACCTTTCGTTTAGCCATTTTTTGGGTAGAGGGATAGCTGAAAGTTGACGGCTGCTGATGAAAGAGTGGGAGTGGCAAGGGCTCGCGCTTTCGGGCCCTCGATTAACGCGCTAACGCAGTGGCAGTGCATTGTGGGATTTGTAGTATTAGTGGTGCGTGCAATATACCGGCGGGCCAGTTCTAATATTAATTAGATATTATCCTGCGGGCCAAAGATAATTCCACCGCGGGCCGGCTCTGGCTTGAGTTTGACATGTGTGCACTACAGGCCCATCTCCAACCTTCCCTTAATTTCAAAAACCCTTGAGAGGGTGGTTGCCGCTCAACTTCAGTCCCACCTCGACTCAAACAACCTCCATGAACCCTTCCAATCTGGTTTCCACCCAATGCACAGTACCGAAACAGCTCTGGTTAAAATCACCAACGACCTCCTCCGTGCAGCTGATTCTGGACTGCTCACCATCCTCATCCTCCTCACCGCTGCCTTTGACACAATCTGCCACCCACTACTCCTGGCACGCTTGGCAGACATTGGGATCACTGGTGTTGCAATCTCCTGGTTCTCCTCTTACCTTACCAACCGACAACAGTTTGTCCAGCTGGGGACAGGGCGTTCTCCTGTTTCACTTGGTGTCCCCCAGGGGTCAGTATTGAGTCCACTCCTATTCATCATTTACTTCCTCCCCCTGGGCACAATCCTCCGTCACCATGGCATCCACTTTCACTGCTATGCTGACGACACGCAAGTCTACTCAAAACTAAAACTAAACTACTCAACAGACTCCAAATCATTCAAAACTCGGCTGCCTGGATCATTACCCACACCAAATCGTCTGACCACATCACCCCCATCCTCATCCAACTTCACTGGCTCCCTGTTCAGCACCGGATTGATTACAAAAACCTTCTGCTCACATACAAAGCCCTCAACAACCTCGCCTCCACCTATCTCTCAAACCTCCTCCAGGAATACACCCCCTCCCGCTCCCTGCGCTCATCCTCAGCCGGACTCCTGACTGTCCCCACCTCCTGCCTCAGCACCATGGGAGCCAGGGCTTTTAGCTGCACCGCGCCCAGGCTCTGGAATTCTCGGCCTCCACACATCAAACAGTCTGACTCCATTAAGACTTTCAAATCCCACCTCAACCCACCCGTTTAAACTGGCCTACTCACTCCACACTCTGTCTTGCCTGTTTTATCTATGTCGGTTTGACTAAATTGTTTTCTGTCTTGGTTTTAGCTGTAAATGCACTGTAAGGCGACCTTGGTATCCTGAAAGGCGCCTCTAAACAAAATGTATTATTATTAGCCCTGCAATAAATCCTACCTTTATGGTTATAATAGCCTAACCTCATTGCAATAAATTGTGCGGAAAACTCGGTACAACGCAATACAATTCAACAGCATCACAAACTACAGCATCCAAAATTACTTTGCAGTTGATCATACTTGTTGAACACCTATTTAAAAACTGGTAAAAAAAATCACTAAAAGCTGGACTGTATTATACACTGCAGATGTACTTTTTGTCTGAGACTTTTGTCATGTTGACGTGAGAGTGCACAAACTACACAACTGATCTCAATTGAGGCGTGCATAATACAAGATTGTTTCACTTGGAAAAAGCCAAAACTGGATCCAATTTTCAACAATCATTCTGAAAAAGTCACTGTGGGGCAGATACACAAGCAGAAAGTTCAGCATGTTATCAAGCTACTGAAAAGTCATATATTTCCCAAAGTTATTATAATTACTTCTGAGGGGAACATGAATGTCCAAATCCAAAACCAAATCTGAACTCCATCCATCCATCGTCTACCGCTTATCCGGGATCGGGTCGCGGGGGCAGCAGCTCCAGTAAGGAACCCCAATCTTTCCTTCTCTGGGCCACATCCTCCAGCTCCGACTGGGGGATCCTGAGGCGTTCCCAGGCCAGTGAGGAGATATAATCTCTCCACCGAGTCCTGGGTCTTCCCCGGGGTCTCCTCCCAGCTGGACGTGCCTGGAACGCCTCCCTAGGGAGACGCCCAGGTGGCATCCTTACTAGATGCCCGAACCACCTCAACTGGCTCCTTTCAACGTAAAGGAGCAGCGGCTCTACTCCGAGTCTCTCACGGATGGCTGAGCTTCTCACCCTATCTCTAAGGGAGACACCAGCCACCCGTCTGAGAAAACCCATTTCGGCCGCTTGTACCCGTGATCTCGTTCTTTTGGTCATGACCCAGCCTTCATGATCATAGGTGAGGGTAGGAACGAAGATCGACCTGTATATTGAGAGCTTTGCCTTCTGGCTGAGCTCTCTTTTCGTCACAACGGTGCGGTAAAGTGACTGTAATACCGCCCCCGCTGCTCCGATTCTCCGGCCAATCTCTCGCTCCATCATCCCCTCACTCGCGAAAAAGACCCCGAGGTACTTGAACTCCTTCACTTGGGGTAATGGCTCATTCCCTACCCGGAGTAGGCAATCCACCGGTTTCCTGCTGAGAGCCATGGCCTCAGATTTAGAGGTGCTGATCCTCATCCCAACCGCTGCACACTCGGCTGCGAACCGATCCAGTGACTGTTGAAGGTCACAGACCGATGATGCCATAAGGACCATATCATCTGCAAAGAGCAGCGATGAGATCCTCAGGTCACCGAACTGCAACCCCTCTCCTCCACGACTACGCCTCGATATCCTATCCATGAAAATCACGAACAGGATTGGTGATAAAGCGCAGGCCCTGGCGGAGGCCAACATTCACTGGAAATGAGTCCAACTTACTGCCGAGTATCCGGACACAACTCTCGCTTTGGGCGTACAGGGATTGGATGGCCGTCAAAAGTGACCCCATCAAGAGTTGGTCTGTTGTTCCATGACCAGGACGGAATCTGCATTGTTCCTCTTCAATCAGAGGTTCGACTACCGGCCGAACCCTCCTTTCCAGTACCTTGGAGTAGACTTTACCAGGGAGGCTGAGAAGTGTGATACCCCTGTAGTTGGCACACACTCTCTGGTCCCCCTTTTTAAATAGGGGAACCACCACCCCGGTCTGCCAACCCCTAGGCACTGTCCCAGACTTCCACGCAATGTTGACGAGGCGTGTCAACCAAGACAGCCCCTCAACACCCAAAGCCTTCAGCATTTCTGGACGGATCTCATCAACCCCTGCGGCTTTGCCACTGTGGAGTTGTTTGGCTAACTTAGTGACTTCCATCAGAGAAATTGACGATGATCCCCCATCAGCTTCCAGCTCTGCCTCTACCATAGAGGGTGTGTTAGTCGGATTCAGGAGTTCCTCAAAGTGCTCCTTCCACCGGCCGATAACCTTCTCAGTCAGCAGGGTCCCACCCTTGCTGTACACAGCTTGGATGGTTCCTCGCTTCCCCCCTCCTGAGGTGCCGGATGGTTTTCCAGAAGCGCCTTGGTGCCGACCAAAAGTCCTTCTCCATAGCTTCTCAGAACTTCTCCCACACCCGCTGCTTTGCCTCTGACACGGCAGAACCTGCCGCCCTTCTAGTCCTTCGATACCCTGCAACTGTTTCCGGAGTCCTCCCGGATAACATAACCCGGAAGGATTCCTTCTTCAGTCGGACGGCTTCCCTGACCACCGGGGTCCACCACGAGGCACCTAAGCGTTGAAGTCTCCCAGCAAGACTACGGAGTCCCCTACTGGAGCCCCCTGCAGGTCTCCATTCAGGGTCTCCAAGAAGGCCGAATACTCAGAACTGCGGTTTGGGGCATAGGCACAAACAACAGTCAGAGTTTTCCCCCCCATAACCCGAAGGCGTAGGGAGGCGACCCTCTCGTCCACAGGGGTAAACTCCAACGTAGCAGCGCTCAGCCGGGGGCTAGTGAGTATCCCCACCCCGGACCGACGCCTCACACCTTGGGCAACTCCGGAGAAGAATAGAGTCCAACCCCTATCCAGGAGTACGGTTCCAGAGCCAAGACTGTGCGTAGAGGTTAGCCCCACCAGATCCAACTGGTAGCGATCCACCACATGCACTAGTTCCGGCTCCTTCCCCCACAGAGAGGTGACATTCCACGTCCCCAGAGCCAGCCTCTGCTGCCCGGGTCTGGTCCGTTGAGGTCCCTGACCAGTCACTGCCACCCGTGTGACAGCGCACCCGACCCCAGCGGTTTTTCTCATGAGTGGTGGGCCCACAGGATGGATGGATGAGAGGCACCACGTAGCTTCTTCGGGCTGTGCCCGACCGGGCTCCGTGGCAAACCCGGCCACCAGGCGCTCACTGTTGGGCCCCCCCTCTGGGCCTGGCTCCAGACGGGAGCCCCGGGCTTTCTCCGGGCAGGGTCTTTCCTTTCCTTTCCCTTTCTTTCATGAAGTCATTTTTGAACCATTCTTAGTCTAGCCCCTCGCCCTAGACCAATTTGCCTTGGGAGACCCTACCAGGAGCACTAGGCTCCAGACAACACAGCTCTCAGGTTCATAGGGACACACAAACCTCTCCACCACGATAAGGTGATGGTTCCCAGAGATGCAAATCTATAGAATGTTAACCTGCAGGTGGTAAGGAAAGTCAGTGATCACTTCTTGGAAACATATAATATATAGTGTCAATCCGTTAAACATGGGATAAAATATTTATTTGGACAAATTAAACAGTTTACCTTCTGTTGTCAGTGGCCCTACACTTCAAAGCCATGGGCCTCTCTAGCGTCAGTTTTATTTGGGTCGGGAGTCAATTTTTGTTAGTTGCATGTCTTTTCCAAATAAACCTCACAGGAAATAAACACTTCCACTATTTAGTCTTTAGTATTATTACTTGGTTAGGTTTTGGCAACAAAAGTACTTTGTTAGGCTCAGGAAAAGATCTTCGTTTGTGATGGAAAATAATTATGTTTGTTTTGTAACTGGTGTGAGTTAAGTACGTACGTAATGTAACAAAAGTAAGGTCAAAAAAGTCAACTTTACATTTTTCATATGGGTGAAAGTGGGTCTTGTTTGACCCAGTCATCCTGCACTCCCACACCCCCTAAGTGGACTTTTTCGTCCTTTATATCCTTACAGCTATGGCGCTAGTCTGGTTAAACAATTATTTAATGACACCCAACATTTGGTGTCTTATGGCAACTTTCTGAACAGCCTTTAAACATTTTACTTGAAGGGAGCTGGCAACACTGGCTCTAACTGATTTGCTATATGTGCTATAAACTGAGCTGGCAATACTTTGATCAGACAATAAAAAGTTAGTTTTGCAGTGATCTGCAGATGATGTTGGTGTTGTTACTATGCAGCATGCAATAGCTTCTTTAACATTCATTCCAGAGATTTACAGTGAGCTGAATCCCAATGGACAGTGCAATATAGACAGATAACATGCTTTACAGGTGGAGAGTTGTTTCGCTCTTCGCCTGCATCATTTTAACTGAACCGAAGCACTGCAGAGGAAATGAGAGAGAGAGTAAGAGGTGGTTGAAAGAGACACAGTAGGCAAGAGAGAGAATAAGAGAGCAAAGAGATTAGTAAGCGAGGAAAATTGGAAGGGGAAGATATATACAACAAACGAAAGAGATGAGACAGAACATATTGGATGAGATTTCAGAAGTAGGAAGAGAGAAATTGAAGAAACAATGAAGACGCGAGAGATGAGTGAGGGAAACATTGGGAAGAGGGGAGGAAAGACAATGAATGGCACAAAAGTGTGAGGGAAGAAAAGACATGATTACCTTTTGATTTGGAGCAGCAAGCAGTCAAGCAATCATCATTGCCTCTCAGAGTGACATCCTCTCCTGTACAACACACACATACATTAATCAGGCCCTTTGCACTGTGATGTTGTATATTCGCAGTAGCAGGTCTGGTCTAATGATACCCCTACTGATAGTGGGATAGTAGCCTAATATATCACTGTGTGTGTGTGAGCCTCAATGATGAGATTACCTCTCGTTGCACATTGTCTCAGTGGTACATTACAGAGATATTGGACACACACTCACACTTTCTGTCATGTGCAAGCTAATAAAACACACATGGCACACAGATTCACTTATTTCCTCAAAAGGTGAATGTAAACAGGAGGGAAAGAAATGGGAAATGATGATTGAATGCATAGAATGTCAATAAGGGAGTTGGGTCAGGTAAAGAATGACACAAGAGGCTCAGTGTGAGATATTATTACCTATTCTCCATATCAATGTTACACTTTTGTCTGTGTCTTGTAACTATCGAGGTGGGAATTGGATGTACTTTTTCTATTTTAAATTCCCTTTTTAAAGTTTTCTTTTAATGATATCCTCTGGAATATTTAACAAAGCTATTATCATGTTACGGCCAACAGTTTTGATTAAGGCTGTACAGTTAATCACAATTTTCCAAGTCAACTCTGAGTCGCTAGTTTTGGTTGAGGGTGGGATGCAGTTTTCACTTGACACCAGCTGCTAGTTTGCATTGTCCATAGCTACAATCTGCATGGTTTGATGTAATAATGGCTATTTGTTATATCAGTAGATAACTTTTTTGCATGCCAGAATATCATAGCGCACATTTTTTTCCCCTGCTTAGCTTGATGTGTAACTTGGTCTCCACCTGCACATCACCATCTGTGAAATGCTTGTTCAGAGAGTATGTAACAAGCTTTAAAATACTCATGAACTAAACTGAAACAAAGACATTAATTAAGCTACAAAGACAGTTAAAAAATATCATCATAGTAAAATAGAAAAAAGATAATGAATGGCATTAATAGCATGACGAAGCAACTAACTTTTCAGAAGTAATTTAAATAGCATTATGACCTTATTATTTATAGATAATTAGCCTACGCCCCCAATGCAGGTTGTAAAAGAAAAAAAGCAAAGCAGAAGGTGCTTATTTCTGACACAACTTTGAAAGTGACTCCAGAGTTAGAACACGTCCCACCTCCTGCCTCCTTAATGCAAGAAGTTCAACTTAAATTAAGTTCAACTTTAATGAAAAGCAGATTGCACACTGTAGCTTTGCAGATCAAAGGGTCAAGTAGTTACATACATAAGGTACATAAGATACACACTATAACATGCTGTGTTAAAAAGATAGTAATGTATTGATGATTGAGGCATCTGACTCTTACACAAGCAATGGCACAAAATGACAATGTGAATGTGAAAGGGGTGGGATGTATTGATCAAATCCACAGAAAATGATCACCGACTCTGCAGTTTCCCTCAGCTCTATGGAGCATTTTGGCTTTTTTAGCTTCTTGTTTTTGTAGCCCGCAATTTTATTGTTTTGGTTAAACTCTTCATCAACCCGATTTCCAGCAGCATCAGGTAGCCATTTAAAAATAAACAGCATCGAATAAACTCACTGTATGTTATGTGCCCAACAAAAAGCAGACAGACAAAGTTAGAGACTAGCTGGTGAACAGGTGGAGCATTTATATTGAGCCATATTACCATCAGGAGTTAGTGGAAACAAGCAACAGAACTAAAAGGAGAGAGATTATTGTTTCCATATGGCTGGAAACATGACTCCAAATGTCTACTGGATCTGTCAATTGGTAATACTGGTGATACTTTTTAAATGATGTGATTATATAACAAGAATTGTTCTTTCATTTGTATTCATATATTCTTTCAAACACTTGCCTTTTAGGTTAACATGCATCTTGCTGAGAGGAAAAAAGTTTTGATGACTAATTTCTTCATACGAACCCCTCCGCTATAACCAGATGACGGTTGAGCTTTCTATTATCTTAAAATCATCTAGTAATTTGGTTAATTGCGCATGATCTGTTGTCTAGATATCCGGTGGCTACAGCGGAACCCCAGAATTATTGGCCGTTGTTTCCAGAGGCTAAATCGTCATCAGACCAAAAGCCAATTGGGTTCCTAGATTGTTAAATCACTATAGGTTTGCCCATACACTAAAAAACGTAACAAGTTGAAAAAGTTTCAATTATGTTTTCTAACCACTGTTTAAATACATGCTAAAAATGTCATGGCATTATGGTCGGTCCACCACTTTGGTTTTCAGTGAATTACGCTGAACTACATTTTAAAAGGGAAAAACATTTTTACTTCTGAACCAGTTCCCTTACATTTTGGGTATAATAGGAACAGTTGGAAACAGGAGTTTTTTTTAGTGTGTAAGATGAAAAAGTTGAATAATATAATAATGAGAGATAATTGTATGCCAGTGTGGGCGAAGGTAACTGGAGGGTAAACGAGAACACAGGAGGAGAGTCAGGAGGTGAGTTTGGGAATCAGCTTCCCATCTGCTGCACTACTTTAGAGGCCGTGGACTTTAACACTGTGGACAAGAAAGGACAGGTGCTGGAGGTTAGAGACGGAGGGCACGGAGCATCTGCATTTGTATCCAAAGAGAGTCATTATAATTTGTGTGTGCTGTATGCGTGTGTGTCAGAGAAACAGATGCTAGCGTAGTGGGTGCGCCGCCCCTGACACGTGACAACTCTAACTCCTTATGGCCAACAGACCAGGGTCACATTGTTAGTTAAATACTTTCTGATTCTCCAGGGGCGATCGCTTTAACCTGTCAGACGTGCCGTGGGGGCACTGTTAATTAGGTTCTTTAGTAAGTTCTGGCAGTGCTTGCAATATGTCCACGATAAACACCCAAACTCAGCCTGATGCTAAAAATCAGCCAGGTTTGCCTATGAATTTAGTTCAAAGGATCCCATTGTGGTAACATGCCTTGTATGTCTTACTCTGATTATTGGCCAAAGATAGATTATTATGTACATGGAGACACTTGATCATTAACCTGTGGCATCACATGGTTTGTTTACACAGAACCGTCTTAGAAGCTGTCATTGGAAAATGTTTGGAAAAGGACAGGCACTTAATACAAACTTGGCAGGTGATTAAATGAACCATCTGTCAATCAAACTCTTGCTAAATGCAGTTGGGGAAAGAGCAAAATACATCTTTGCCTTTAAGAAAAGCCTTCATTGTCATCCATTTCTCTTCTTTCAATGAAGAAATATTCTCCAGTTCAGATATAACTGATGCTTTGGAAGCATCTACGTTAACCTCTTTTGGAGCAGGCATTTTTGTTTTGAACAAACAGCTGCCTCTGTGTGTCGAGTAACAGACTAAAACAACATCTGTAGCTGCCGGTAGCTCCTCACAGGAAGCTGATTGGTCCAGTCAGTGGACGCATTACTTCAGATGAAGAAAGTTTGAGGCACCTTACTGTCAAAACTGAAAATGTTCATTAAAGCTTTGTATGTGAGACAAACACCAGACACAGAGATAAAGAGGAGAATTGAGGGATAACGGAGGAGACCGCATGTTATCAAAAATATTGACAATACAGACATAATGTTAAATATGATTAAGAATATACAAAAATGTGTGTGCTATAATTAAAATAGGAATGCAAATTCATCATCAAACATATTTGTAGGAGTATTAAGTTAGTCAGTTTATGTGAGGATAACGTTGGTGTCGATAGCATTTCATCTTTCATTTGATTTCTGTCCAACTTGTCCTTGAAAAGACATGGCCTTAGGCCAAACTGAAGGGCATAGTCGACAAGGATGCTTTCATCACTCCCCAGGTTTGCTTGCGGTAAATGGATAAGTGCCCAAAATGTATAAGTAAATTCTTCTTTCACCTTGGCTGATGATCAGTGTAGAAAGGGTTTATCTTCCTGGAACTGGTCCAGTGGGTGCCATTTTGTCTCGCACTCATGCAAGAAGATTCTCCCGTAACAAGGTAGAGGTGGTTGGCACAAATCAACCATTCACACACCAATAATGTTTGCTCATTCAATCGGCAGGGTGCAGCTGAGACAGGCTGCAGAGCCAAAAGGAGACCAGAGCAGCCAATACTGAATGATAAACTACAGGGACAGTTATATGCTTAGCTATCAATTTGGCCCATTATTTTAACCCTTGTACTGGGCTAAGGGGGTACTAGCAATTAACTCCCAAGTGCAGTTAATCATAATAAATCGCACTGCTCCTTTGCCAAAACGTAGACAGATCAAGAAGGCTGTGGAATCGTTAACTTTTTTTGTCAGGATTAATCTACATGTACACAGGCATTTTTTATAATCATAGCTTTTTCTATGTGTTTTGGCCTTTTGTCCACACCCAAACAGTGTTGACGTGTAGGTAAGGGAAAACTGAGTTTTGAGAGTGCCTTAAATCATTTGTGAGGCGTCACTGATGTCATGCAACGGCAGTTTCATAGACTGTATGTAAAGCTGCAGTTGTCGGGGAAAAAGTCCTTTCTCTGGGCCAGAAGGGAAGTCTGGAGCTCTTCCTCGAACACTTTAAATCAAATAAGCTATTGAAGTTCTAGTCTAGTTCTAGTCTTAAAGTTACAACAGATTCAAAATAAGTTCACTGGAGAAGAAGAAAGTTAGATACAATAGAGTTTATTCTTATATGAATATAAGAACTCACCCGAGGTTACAGCCGGCTGTAAACATTAAATACTAACGTTCTGTGTTCTCCTCTTATACACCTTTCCCCACACCTCTATGACGATACTGAGGCTAAAAGGTCACTCATTTACCATCGTCTTAGTGGTAATATTTTATATATTTTACCATAACGCGTTTTAGTTTAATTTGTGGGTTGTGTTGTTTGCTTCTTGATGGACCTGCTTGGCACTGATGAAAAAATCAAGTGAAGAAATGGTTTTATCATCATTTAAAGTAAGGAAAGGAGAAGGGGAAGCAAGGGTGGGTATTTGACAGAGATATTTCATACTTCTCACAGCAGAGCAGAGGAGTAGTTAAATATTGAAGTCCTTTGACCTAAGAGATATTTGATAGAGGTATTTCATACGAGTCACAGCAGAGAAGACGAGTAGTCAAATATTGAACTCCTTTAGCCTAAGGGATATCTGACAGAAACGTACTTGTCACAGCAGAGCAGACTAGACTGAAAAGGTTAAACCAGCGTGTTTAATAACGGTTTTATCTGTATTTTACCATAAACGAAATCTGGGACACAGTGACGATTGTGTTTTAACTTACTTTATACAACGGGGACAAAGGGAAGTAAAGTTTCGACCAGAGTAGTCTAAAAGTTTAACACAACTCTACCAAATGGGGAAACCATAACGTGTTATCTGCTATTTTAATTCAGCTATTATTATTCAATTTTAATTCTGCTATATTATATTATTTTAATTCTGCTATTTTAATTCTGCTATTTTATACTATTTTAATTCGGCTATTTTTATAATGGTACTTCAGACTCATTTACATCTACACTGATTATTGTGCTATAAATGCTCTATTCTGTCCTTGTACTAATTGTTATGTTTTTTGCTGTGAAGCACTTTGGGCTGCAATTCTTGTATGAAAGGTGCTATACAAATAAAGCTTATTATTATTATTATTATTATTATTATTATTATTATTATTATTATTATTATTAGTCTCCTGACAATAAATCAAGGGACTGTGATTTTCCCCTTCCCTTTTGATCTAACGCCTGAGTCCACATAATATCCCTTGACATAAGGCTTATTTAGCCTGTGTGAGGGGATGTCATAGGGTCATCAGCATAGTCTAGGTCAGTCATGCCTTTTCCACAGGCGCATGTCACCCCTTATTTCCTTTATGATATGCTAAGGGTCTCATAAATCTTTCATTTCTGGGTTAACTTGAGGGGCCTTCTATATGACAACGTGCTTTTACTCTGGCCTTCAAATCTGCTGTGCATACAACGTGCTGTGCTGTCATAAACCAGATTGAGTATATTGAATATCACGCGTCATTGAATATTACACATTATTATTAGATATATGTTAGATACAAAGTACTTGCTAGATGAATATTTACTACAACGCAGTCTATGGGCGTCATAATTATATTCATGAATGGTAGACATAGCCAAATAACCTTGTTTCCAACCTTGCTAACCAAGATTTTTACATGTTTACACAAATGTACAGTTACTCTTCCACTTTTTAAACTATGCGTGGATAGACAGGATTTTCTTTTTTTGAAGAAAGGAGGAAAAACCCTGTTTACAAATATACCCATGTATATTTGAGCTAGGCTTTTGGGAGATGAAAAGATCGGTATCGCTCTCAGCCGGCAGCTAGTTAGCCATCCTTAGCATTAAGGTTGTAAATAAAGGGAAACTGCTAGCCTGGCTCTGCCCAAAGGTAACAAAATCTGCCTACCAGCACCTCTGAATCTCACTAATTAATTTGTTATGTCTTCTTTGTTTAATCTATACAAAATACAAAAACAAGTTGTGGTTTTACAGGGACAAACGGTTATTTTGGACATGCCCATAAACTTACCCTAATTAAATTAAACTTTGTTAAATTATATTTCATTTACATCAAATATTGAAATGCACATTCCACCTAAGGAATTCATGAATGGTCAAACACGAGATGAGGTATTTGTGGTTCCAGTGGCCACATTTATTCCCTTATATTTAGAAGCTGATTCTAAAACCAGACAGACAAAGAGCAGTAGAGAGAGATACTTTTTCTAAAGTTTCTGTTCTGGTTTATACTTTTGTAGAGGTGTTTTTGCCATTTTGAGAGTTTGAGATGAAGAAGAAAAACCAGAGTCCTGCTGGTGACCGGATCCGGGAATGTGATAGTCATTCTTTGCAAGTTTGTGTGGGTGTTTTTGTTGGAGTATCTGTGTATTAATCTTTGTCTGTTCCTATCCAAACATCTGTGTGTGTGTCCAAACATTTCCACACATAGCCCATTTGTGTGTTTGTATAAAATCTGAGAGATGTATTGCAGATATCTGTGTGTGTGGTCATGACATCTAATCTGTGAGCAGGTGTGGTTTTTGAACACACCCACACAGTAAATCAGTTGACTCTTGCTGTCAGTGGATGATGCATGACGCCATTAGAGGCACATCACTCACGTTGTCATGACATGTATTTGAACCATAACACGTTCACAGAGATTTCTCCTTTAAACCTTTCCCCTAAAGATGACATGAAAACTCTCTGAACTTGTTTGTTGTCCAATGTTATGTATTTTTGGGAAACAAAACTGGAATTCCAAACCAAATGCCAAGCTAAATAAAGCCAGATTGTTATGCAGCAGAGTCACAAACACCTTTCCAACACAGTCCTTTGCAACAAAGCATATTAAGGCTGTTATGCACTTCTCACTCTTTTTGCTACACTGCTGTTGCATTAATGCGAGAAGAAATGTTCTACATTTCATGAAATTTATCTTGGAAAAACAACAATATGGTCCTGTGTTTGAACCTTCTGTACAAAATGTCATGGCAAGCCATCAGGTAGATGTTGACATATGAAGTGAAAAGTGAATTTTTATCATTAGGATTCATCCTAAGGACACCATGGACTTCTGTACTAAATTCCATGGCAATCCATCCAATAGATGTTGAGGCATTTCGGTATGGACCAAGTAGTGACTGTTTAACCTTGCGGTGTAGGGCAGACTATAAACCAGTGCTCTCAAATAATCTTTCTTCTTTTCTAAGAAATTTTCTTTTGGGCTTTTTCTGCCTATAATGACAGTAAAGATGATAGACAGGAAATGGGGAGAGAGAGAGAGAGCCTAAATAACTGTGGCTACTTACTTTTTTGTGAATCCATTGTATTATGTATCAATGTAGTCATTACACTGGTTACCATCTAGTCTTCTCTGAAAAGTTATGATAGCAGACGATGCATGTAAAATAGCTTCACCTATGTGTTCTCCTTTTAACAAGAAAGTCATTATTTTAAGACCAAACCTTGTTGAATTAATACCTGATTTGACAGTACCACGGTACTCCTTGTTGTTACTGTAGCCATCGAGCAATAAAACAATTGTACTTATGTAATATTTCATGTAATACTTTATGTGTACTGTATAAGTAGTCATAATACTCTGTGTCATTGTTGTACAAAAACACAGCTGGTGCTGGTTTTCTCAGTCTTCTGTGGTCTGTGTCTTCCCCCCGATGTCGCAGTTTGAGGCGGTGGAGCTGTCAGTGTTAGACATGGTCTGTGGGTTATCAGTTCAGGAAGCTGCTTTCCAATGCAGGAAAGGACAGTTAAGCAGACGGGCTGAAAGCCCGACAGGTGTCAACTCTACAGGTTTTTTGTCTGATCCAGACCTCTTACTCGCCAGAGTGCTTCAAGAACAGGTGGCTGACGCTGATATAGCACACATAT
Source organism: Cottoperca gobio (assembly GCF_900634415.1). Lineage (NCBI taxonomy): Eukaryota > Metazoa > Chordata > Actinopteri > Perciformes > Bovichtidae > Cottoperca > Cottoperca gobio. Next base: position 23,226,616 of record NC_041364.1, read on the forward strand.
TACCATGTTCACATTGAACACACGCCATGGCTAAAACACGTTCCCTTAGTGGCACGGCTGCATACACAAGCAAGCATGAGCAAACAGACTTAGACAAGCATCAGTAAGCAGGAGAGATAATGGAATCATACCAGCAGAAATGTACACACATGCATTTAATATGCATTTAATATTTTATATGGGTTATTTTTTTTTTTTGCTTTGACATTCACATTCCCTCCTCCGCTGTACATTGCGAAGGGCGGCGTCACACACCTACAGTCAGAGGGAGAGTGGAGGAAAGGAGAGGGGTGAACTAAAAGAACTTTCCGCCACGCACCATGTTTGCTTTCAGCCAAATTCTCTGCCCTTCCCTAACCATGATGAAGTAGGCCAAGACTCTAAGTTATAATATTTACATCATTGAAGTGCTGGGTGCGAAATACATTTATTATTTGACCTAATGGTCAAGTGTGAATTTAAATATTAAGCAGAGTTAAATAAGATTTTTACCATTTTATAGGAAGAGGGATACAAAGATAATTAAATATATGTTGATATATAAAACCAAAACATAACTTAACACAGGATCATAATTTGGAAATGCTGTGTTTGTATTATTATTATTATTATTATTATTAATAAACTGCATCTTTAAAATGTCATATTTATATCAAGAAGGGCTTCCTGTAAACAGCCAATATTGATTAAATGTAAAGGAAATATGTGGCAAAACAAACTGCAATGTATTGATTACTGAGAGTCAACAGGCTCTTATTAATATGTGTGTGACTGCAGCAAAAACAGGACATTGGTTGTAACATACCGTCTTAAAAACGAGTACACTTGTACACATTTTTCTTTCAGTACTTTCCAAAATAATCCACCTTGACGATACGTTTTACTGTCTAATTTCCCCTCAGAGCCTTTGCATGCAATTACTCAATGTCTCATTGTCCCTCTAACATGAGCGTAGCACACACACATCTTTCATACTTTTTATTAACCAAATTTAACTGAATGATAAGGAGCATCCTAAAGTCTCTCAAAGATCAGCACCGTTGTAATAAAATGCTGCGTACAATCACGCTGGCTGACTTCACACAGCTTCTTCTTGTGATGTTCAGTGTCAGTTTAGAGGAAGAAGAAAATAATCAGTTCCCTGGAAGAGTCAGCTAAAAATAGAGCAGTAATTAGACACAATCGAGTGGAAAGAGATGGGAGATAGATAGATAGGAGGGGCAGACAGAGAGTGATGATGCAGGGTTAAGAAAGACATGTAACAATGTGCAGTGGATAGAGAAAGATAGAGACATGCTCCCACTGAAAGTGGTCAACAATTAGCGGGAGTTCAATTAGCTTCTGTTGGATAACCTCTTTTTATAGACCTAGGCTTTGTTATTTGTTCTACAACAGGGTTGTATTAAGGATGCAGAGGGCTGTGTTAATGCATAATGTGAAACAGCTGCAAAGCTGTTGGGTTATTTTTCACAGAAGCATATCTCTAAACTCTGTCCAACAACTTTAACCAGCAGAATACAATTGTCTGTATTTTGTATATACAGTACGTAAAGCAACAAATGCTCCTTTACTCTTTTACAGTCAAGGGCCTGAAAGTGAACCCATTGTGGGAGTGCTTCAAACCTGCATTATTTCTAATGGCCAGCAAGTCTAATGGCTGATTGTATAGAAGTCTATGAGAAAATGACCCTACTTCACACCTGATTTACTAAAACAGTAAACATATTCCTGATGAATTTATTGTCTCAATCGCTAGTTTTAAGTCTTATTCAACACAGCATAATGTTCATTTTGTAAATAATGGTCCCATTTAGAGTAGCATAGACGATAAAGCAGCAAATGCGTGATATTGTGACAGGTTGCTACCACAGCGTTGTCCAATTTGGATGTTGTTCATGTTTTCATCTTAGAACTTCAAACCTTTCACAGTATGTTTTCAGTTCATGAAAGTTAATTGTAACATTATGGTTGCCTAAAAAAGCTCAGTTGTACTTAGCTCCACCCTCTTGTGTCACTTCTGGTTCCAGAAAACCAAGATGGCAATGGCAAGAAACCAAGATGGCGAAAGTGAAAATGCCGATCTCAAAGCTTTAAAACCTTAGTTGTGACGCCACGCTGACTACGTCCACACAGCCTATGTTTACAGTAAACAGTGCAAATGCATTGTTGTGATTTTGTCAAAATAAATTAAATATACAATTTTGGCCCATATACATAAGCAATCTACTATGTAATATTTACTCAATGAAAAGCTTAAATTAACTTTTAAAGGGCAGACAAATTATTTAATGGGGTTTCAGTTAACAGGCACCATTGAAACTTTTATTTAAAGAGCATAATTCCTATTGGCTTGATCTTTAGAAAGTGGACTTTGCTGAATGCATTACTGTAAAATATACGTTTGCGTTGTCAAAATGTGGGAAATAGAGCAAGGTAAAAAAAAATCCATTATGATAACATTATGTATGAAAGGGAAAGTTCTGGGAGCAAGAGCAAGTTGAATACACATTTTAAAGAGCTTAACAGTTTAACCCCACACTGAATGTGATGTCATCCACCAATTCTGAACATATAAAGTAAAACCTTTATAACATATAAAGGTATGAACATTAAAAGTAATAGCAATAATGTCTTAATTGTTTTAAACATTTGGAATGAAATTTGTACGTTAAGATTGTGGAACTTGTTGAGTAGCAAGAATAACAAGCATGAAGAGCCTAGGTACATGGCTTACTAATAGCCTTGTAAAACCTGAATACTTTAACATATCAACATGACATTTGGTACACTTGCGTAAAGTGTGAACACCAGAACAGTGTATTTTTACTGTTCTATATTTTTATGGCGATGAATAATTATTCACATTTAATAATATAAGTGTCTTCTTCGATTTTATTTGTTTTTTCAAATGGAAACTAATGAGCTATTAAGAGAAAAAATATGCAGAGGATGTATTACAGTAAAGAAAGTATAGCCGAATAAAGAAATATAGATTGTGTGCATTCAGTCTCGGTAGTGAGATAAGCAGTCTATGCTCCATGCTGTGCTGTGCTAATGGGCCCCATTCGTCAACAATATATGGATAAAGTGGGGTGTCACGTGATCAGCTGGACAAGATGGCAGCATAGATTGATCCGGCTTAACCCAGTGTTGCTAATTCTGTTAATTTATACCGTTGAGACAACTTGTTTTAAAATATTTTAGCCAATGTGAGTATCTGATTGAAGGCAATGTCTAAACAGAGAAAAAAAATCATTGTGTAAGAATGGTTCCGAAACAACGGGACAGTCTGACGTGGAGGCGTTAGCTGACGTGGTGCTGGAGAAGCAACGAAGCTACTTGGACTCGCGCTTCGACCAACTTCAACAGATGGGGAAGGAAACAGAGGGAAAATTAGCTGGCACTAACTGGAAGCATCGGCACCGTAAAGGCAGAGATGTGCAAGATATGGGGTGATGTGGCGAACAATTTGGAGATGCTAGCCACCCACGAGGCTTCCAATTTCTGACACTCTCTTCCGAATTGGTTCCCCTCCTTAGGTAATCTACAGGGCGAGTTAATGCGAGCTCATTGTATCCACAGCGACATCAGGAAGAAGCAGGAGGGTGCTACTCGCACTTTGATTCTCTCCTCCCGCCAAGACATTTTCTGTGCCGCGAAGAAAGCTCCGCTCACGATTGATGGACGGAGGATTCGCTTCTCCCCTGACTACGGCAGCTACACTGTTAAACGTCGGCAGACTTTCTCCCGAGCCATGGATGCAGCCCGGGCCAAAAGGTGTGGAATTCTTCCTCCTTTACCCCGTGACACTGAAAGTCAAGCACACTGGTCAAGTTAAGACGTTTCTGAGGACTTCATCATCTCCCTACCGGCAGTGCAGGCTGCGGAATGGGAACCTGTGCGCTCTTCTGACGGTGAATGGCGGCCCTTTGGATCATGTTAAACTATATGGCCTCTGTTTTGTACTAAATGCACACTGGTATGCATGGACTTCGAATCTCTTCAAGAGTTTTGGATTATTTCCGCAGGCTACTTTTTATTTGTTTTTGTCTGATGCTAGACTCGTCTGGAGACTGATTTTTGTTCTTCTTTGTTTGGCTGATCAGACTAACTTGCGAGCCTACTGCCTGATTTGTGGATCCCACACAGAGTAATATGCTTTGGACTTTTTAAACTAACACAGCTGGTTTGTTTGCTATTTGTTTTGATCTATATCACGGCGGATCCGCTGTGCATTTCGGATGTGAATGGACAATGGCCGATAAGATGTGCATTAGTTATCCAAACAGTGTATGCTATAATGTTAACCTATCTACGCTTTGTTTCTCTTCGAAATGCTCAAGTTTATTATTGCCTTTGGTAACCTCATTTAGTCTGTTAACAGTTTAGTAAGTTTTAAGTAATGGGTTGAGGTGTAAATTCAATCCTTTTGCAGCCCCATATCCAATTAGGAATATCTATTTAATTTAGTGTTTAGTTATTTTAAGTTTCGTTTTTATTAATCATTTTTCCTCATCTTGTTTTTGTTACCGGGGGAATTCATGGGGAATTGTCGCGTTTTCGTCTTTGTCACATTATGGGAAACGCTCACATGGTCTCGGATTGTTTATTTGGGAAGAGGCTTCATTTTATTTTGGTCTCGGTTACAAGTTCAGTGAATATGGTTGTTTGCCATCTGACATTCTACTCCGCTTATTGTTGACAGCTTCCAGAGCAGTGCAGCCCAATAGGTGATTTATCTGTTCTTGTGTGGAACTGTGATGGGTTGAATGCGCATCACAAGCGAACTAGTGTTTTGACTATGTTACATCAGCATAAAATTTATCTAGCTTTCCTACAAGAGACGAACCTGCTGAGTAAAGATTCCGGGCGTATTGCCAATAAATTATATCACACTATTGCATCCTCTTCAGCCAACTCCAAAACCAAAGGAGTAGCCATTGTATCTAGACGTAATTTGAGCGTTAAGGTGCTGGACATATGGGCAGACACGGCAGGGACGATAACGATAGCTAGGGTGGACATTTGTAGGAGAAAAGTGGCTCTTGTCTCTGCTTATGCCCCAAATACGTTTGATACGGATTTTTATGATACATTAACACAAAAAAATGCTAGAATTAACCGAATATTCTATCATGGTGGGAGTGGACATGAACGCAGTATGGAGTTCAAATGAACGGTCAAGTCTAACAGCCTCTAGAGATCAGGAGCCGACTACTGCCACGCTGCAATCTTGGGCTGGGAGTTTGGGACGAGTGGACATGACACTATAAACTATTACAAAAAAAATTCAGCCAGACATAAATCTTTTTCTAGGATAGACTATCTTTTTACCTCGCCACAACTTTGAGAAAATTGATAGTGTAGTGTTGCTTCCTATTGCGCTCTCAGACAGACAGTATTCTGCTGTGCCATTCTGGGTAACTTATCCAAGCGCACCACTAGATGGCGCCTCAAGTCCACTTTACTGGGAAATTAAAAATATAAAGAACAATTCCTGACGCAATCGGAATATATAATGTATAAGGAGTAACACAATATTGTTCTCTTCAAAGGTATGTAAGGATAGATTTTGCAAAATAAACAGCATCTAAACATGAACTTGTCAAATAGGAAATTACTTCCACGGGTCTAGGCCCAGTCACCTCTTGGCTTCAAAAATCAGGTCTAAGGAGCACTTCACATATATTTTCTCCATTAAATCCTTGAATAGTAATGTCAACTGAGCCAAAGCAAATAAATGAGACTTTTTGCACCTTTTATTCCAATTTATATAAATTAGAGGTTCAGTTGGACAAGAATAGATGTGAGGCCTTTCTTGGTCAGCTATACTTACCACAGTTTACAGTCACTCATTCCACCCATCTTGATGATCCAATTTCCTTAGAGCACATATGTCAAACTCGAAGGCCCGCGGGCCGGATCTGGTGGAATTCTCTTTGGCCCGCAGGATAATATCTAATTAATATTAGAACTGGCCCGCCGGTATATTGCACGCACCACTAATACTACAAATCCCACAATGCACTACCACTGCGTTAGCGCGTTAATCGAGGGCCCGAAAGTGCGAGCCCTTGCCACTCCCACTCTTTCATCAGCAGCCGTCAACTTTCAGCTATCCCTCTACCCAAAAAATGGCTAAACGAAAGGTGGACTTTGAAAACAGGGGTTTTCAAGGCAGGTGGGAGGCAGAGTATATGTTCGCGGATGTAAAGGGCAAACCCGTCTGTCTTGTGTCTGTCTGACGGTGTGGCTGTAATCAAAGAATATAATATAAGACGACACTATGAAATGAAACACCACGACAGGTACAAGCATCTGGACATGAAACAGAGGCTCAGAAGGTAGAAGAGTTGAAAAGAAGTCTGGTGTCACAGCAGGCTATATTCACAAAAACCAAATCACAAAGTGAGGCTAGTTATATTGTAGCAGCAGAGGTAGCTAAATCAGGCTAGCCCTTTACTGAAGGAGAATTTGTTAAAAACTGCATGATGAAAGTTTGCGACGTTGTGTGCCCAGATAAAAGGCAAGCATTTTCAAATGTGAGCCTGAGCAGAAAAAACGTTGCTGAACGTGTACGTGATCTAGCCAACAGCTGGTAGGAAAAGATTTCATCGCATACTCCCTTGCTGTGGATGAGAGCAGCGACACTTCTGATACTGCCCAGCTGTCCATTTTCATCCGTGGAGTGGACTCAAATCTATGCGCAACAGAGGAACTTTTGGATTAAGATCAATGCATGGCACAACTATGGGAAAAGATCTATTTGAAGAGGTATCCAGATGTGTAAATTATATGAGGCTGCCTTGGGATAAATTTGTGGGACTGACAACAGATGGAGCGCCTGCGATGTGCGGTCAAAAGAATGGATTGGTGGGCAGGATTCGGCGCAGGTGAGCTGACAACTTATCACTGCATCATACACCAAGATGCGTTGTGTGGCAAAGCCTTGAAAATGGAACATGTAATGGGCTGAAAAACTCAGCATACTTGGTGATAACTTCACACGCCGATTTGCTGACTTTGAAACCCAAAGAAGCAGGTTTGAACTGCCCAGTAACCCATTTGCAGCTGACGTGGAAAGCACACCAACCAACATACAAATGGGGCTGATTGAACTCCAATGTAGTGACTCACTCAAGGCAACGTATGACTGTGGGCACTGCACAGTTTCCACGTTTCATCCCGGACACAATGCCCCAGCTGCGTACCCAAGCTGCCCAAATGCTCTCTATGTTTGGCAGCACATACCTGTGTGAACAACTGTTCTCTTTGATGAAGATAAAGAAAACATTACACAGGACTCGTCTTACTGATGAACACCTTCACTCAATCACAAGGATTTCCTCAGCTCAGAGCCTGACCCCAAACATTGATGAACTTGCATCCAAGATGAGATGCCAGGTATCTGGTTTAGACTAGTGTGCATCACAGAGCAGCAAACTGAGCTTTAATGACTTTTTTCTTGCTACCACAGGGCATGTTTGGTTTTTCTTTGAAGGAAATTATTTTTTGGCTCTTCGCCTACGGAAAACTGTTCATTAGAAATTACTCTGGAAAAGCTGAAGATAGAGCCATAAGAAATGTATGCAACTGATTTTTCATTTATTTAATGTTGTTTTTATAGGCAATAACTTAAGCTTTGTTAGTTCCAGGTTCAATATGTTTTATTTAGCATTTTGGGATAAGCTGGGGCCACTACTTTTGGACATGATGTTTTCGATAGATAAGGGCAGTTTTTCGAGGGATGTGAACATATCCTTCTTTAAGAGTAAGGAAATCAGGGCTAAGGACCTGACAGATTGTGCTAGTTATAGGCCACTACGTTTATTAAAGTCAGATCTAAAAAGGTTTGCAAAGGTGCTTGCCAGCCGCATTCAGGATTATATGCCAACATTGATTAACTGTGATCAGACAGGGTTTATAAAGTCAAGGCTAGCTGCTGATAATGTTAGATGTCTTCTCCATATAATAGATGCTTCAGTAGACAAAAAAGACCCAACAGCAGTGCTGTCTCTTGATGCAATGAAAGCCTTTGACAGACTAGAATGGTCCTTACTGTGGTCTGTGCTGGAGAAAATGGGTTTTGGTAATGGCTTTATACATATGGTCAAGGTGCTGTACTCTAATCCCTCAGCTCTGGTGCTCACTGGGCAATTATCCTCCGCACTATTCCCTGTATTTAGATCTTCCCGCCAGGGATGTCCACTGAGCACAGCACTTTTTGCACTCTCCCTTGAACCTCTAGCCCAAATGATACGGCAATCCCCTAATGTACATCTGATCTCCGTTTGTGACACTCACCACCAGGTGGTGCTATACGCGGATGATATTCTGGTTTTCATGGAAAATCCGACTCAGTCTATGCCTAAATTCTTATCCATTTGTGAGGAGTTTGGTTGTCTCTTTGGCTTTGCTATTAATTGGTCCGAATCTGCCCTCTTGCCCCTAAATGAGACGGCTAGAATGCTTCAATTTCCACCCAATGTTCCAGTTTACTTTAAGTATCTTGGGCTAAACATTTTCCCATCTTTAAATCGCATAATAACATACAATTACTCAGAAGCATGGAACAGAATTAAAATAGATCTGGAAAGATGGATTAGTCTTCCTAACTCTTCGGGCCCATATCTCTATAGTCAAAATGAACATTTTACCCAGGATTAATTTTGTCTGCTTGATGATCCCCCCTCTCACCCCCTGTTGACTACTGGAACAAAATTCACTCTTATATTTCATGCTTTATCTGGAATACAAAGGGTCCTCGACTGTAATTATCCACTATACAGAGGAGGAGGGAGGGTGGTGGTAGTGCCTAATTTTAAGTTGTTTTTTTGGCCGTTTGTGCTTCGACCGTTACTGGTGTGGCGTAACCCTAATGCATCCATTTCCTGGCGTAATTTAGAAGAAAATATCATACGACAGAAAAAGAAAAAATGAAATGGAGAGTTTTGTCATGAGTAAGAATGGATACTGTTCCTTGGATCATTTTAACACATCAAAAGCTCACCCCCGTCTCTTGCTTTCCCACCTACCTTTCCTTAACTCTCTGGCTTCATTTGAAAGGTACATGCCTCAGAGGTTTGAGTAATATTCCCAACTGGCTGTCAGATTTCATATGGATGCAGCTTTTTCCCCTCGCTAACGCAGCATCCGACCATTGGCCTTTGTTAAAGGGAAGAGTGGCACCTCAAAGAGATGCAGTACTAAAGGAAACCATTTTTCGACAGCGGACACAAAAAGAGTGGAAATAAATGCAAAGTGTGAGATTGAACTATCAAGGAGCACTATGACTGTAGACTGTTTCTTACATCTTCTCCCTTGATCATTGAGTTTCTTAAAGACAGCAAATTTAAGTTCAGTCTGGGAAGTGTGTCTCCTGGAGTCACATTAAACCAGGGGTGGGGAACCTCCGGGCCTCCGGGCTGTATAAGGCCTGCGAGACCATTTGATCCGGCCCTCGAGGTAATTCATAAACACACGCAAAAAAAAAAAACTAAAAAAAAAAAATCTAGACAGCAATAGACGGGCGATTGACTTTTTCCTGGCCAAGGTCAGGGTCCTTGAACACAACACAAGCAGAACGTGGTCACGTCATGTCAAAAAAACGTAAATATTAAACAAAGCTGTCATAGACATCAGCGAACAAAGCATGGCGAGTGTAAAAAAAAGAGAAAGGTGGATGTGGAATGTCGCACTTTTCAGGAGAAATGGACGAAAAATGATTTCTTTGAGGAAGTAAAAGGCCAGTGTGCGTAGTTTGTGCGGACACGTTTGCGGTGAAACACTAAACCTGTCAAACTGCACGAGCTGAAAGGACGAGTGCGTTTGTATAACGTTAACGCTCTTCAGCGGAGTTTGGCCAAACAAGCAGCTCTCTCCAGAGCATAACATACAAACATGGAAAGATAGATAGGTAGACCACCACACCAAGAACAGACTATTCCACCACTGCTGTGCAATTATAACTGCCATTTACAATATTCACTTTTTACAATTTGTGCAATTATCACTGCCATGTGCAATATTCACTTTATTTTCTATCAACCACTTGGTACTTATATTATTTTTTATTATATTTAATTATAGTGTACTGCCTTTTTACTTCATATGTTCTTTTGCCATGATAAGATACATTTCCCCGTTGTGGGACTAATAAAGGACTTCTGATTTCTGATAAAACTGAAAAATACATGGATAAAAAAGTTTCTTTTTTGCACAGCATATAAGAAAAGTGAATGGAATGGAATTAAAAAACTTTTGCAGAGGTTATGAGTTCAATAATTAGTATGGCCCTCAAAGGATGTTGTAAAAAAAAATGGCCCTTGAAAAAAGTTCCCCACCCCTGCATTAAACCCTCAAACAATATCACCAAAGTCTTCTGAAGATAACTTTTTTGATTTGCTTTCCTTCATAGACACCCATGTATGTAAGATTTTAGACATTATCTACTCTTTGGTTTGATGCCAGGCTCATCAAAAACTAACTCCGGCCAAGAGTCAGTCAACCGTCACATACAGTAGGTCCAAAAATACACTGTACATTTCAAAAAGTAATTAATTATTAAATGTCATATTTTTTGATTGGTATTCAAAAATAATTAAATTATTCAGTATTGTCTTTAAACGGTTATTCAGGCCCTATGTTTACACAAACTTTCAAGTGAAAGAGATTAAAATAGACCGTTTTATTTTATCTTGAACTGAACAAACAAAGTATTCAGCTCTCAAATTTGGATGAAAAGCAGAAGTTCACTCCAATCAGTTTATTGCTCTGAAGAACCAATATTGATATGCAAGTCATGGAATAGGTTTTATGGATTTCCTTATAGCTGTCTTGCCAAAAGAGAAAGGCTTGAAAAAATATTTATATATAAAATATGAATTAATTAAGTGGTTAAAAACTATCGAAAAGTTCTAAATTGCAGAAGTTTTATTACTTTTATTACTACCAAAAATGTCCCATTAGCAATGGGTCAAAAAAGTTCCCCTCAGTTCTAAAGACTGCATCAGCATCGTTCAGCTCATTTTGGTTTTACAGCCCGAAGCGTTACCGTTTCCTTTAATCTCACCGCTCTCATCAGCATTGGGTCCAGGCAGCTGTTTTCAGCCAAAAAGCTCAATACTACCTGCTCACCACAAAACAGCAGACAGACAGTCAGACACTAGCAGGTGAACCCAGTGGAGCATTTAGCAGCTAAAGACACAGATATGTGCCTCAGAACGCTACTGTTGCTCTGTAGCCATGAATGTGTTTACCGGCCCCAGGGCCCCCCTTCCCTTAATCTACAAAATGTCACTTAAAGAGAATTCAGGAAGGGAAAACAATTTCAAAAAGACTAGAAACGAGACCAAAACTGCTACAAAGAGATGCAACACAGCTGCAAAGAGACAACAAAGAGACTCACAATTACTATGAAAAGGGGGCGAAACAACCATAAATAAATAGAGACAAAATAACTACAAAGAGACTCAAAATGACTACAAAAGGCAGTAAATAACTACCAAATGTGAGTACAAAGACACTCAAAATGACTACAAAGTGACACAAAACTACAAAAAGAGGCTAAACAACTATAACGTTTGTGTCATTCTCTTATGTAGGAGAGGCAGTGGAGCCTTTTGCCTGTCTGTACCCACACTGTTGGCACAGATTATACAATTCAATAACAAAGTACTTATGGATTTAAGTTTTATTTAATAACTGTTAATGTTAAGTATAATATTCTAATTTGTAGACATATTTGAATGTGAAAGTTACTTTAATTTTATTGGCTTTAAATGTTTAAATGTTAGTTATGACCACTCCTCTTGAAGCAATGCACTATGGGAACGTGAATTCTGTGTGACTTTGTCTTTGTTATATTTTTCAACGGTTAGCTAGCTAGTTTTTTTCACTCGTAGGTTGCACTTGCTTTCAAAGGACGTATAAGAAGGATGATTACAACATGAACTGTTAATTGGCTGGCTCAAAAACACTCCGCAAACAAACTACAGCTTTGTCTTACAATACCAAGATTCGTAATCTAACAATGAACTGTGTAATCTTACTGATCTTTCTGTGCTGCCAGAGAAGCCAACCATCAAAATCACCCCTGTTATTGAGTTTGTACCAATCACAACTCGAACGGAATACTGTAGTGACACAAGCAACCAGGCAGACACCAATATCCCAAAGTTCCCAGTGGCCAGAGGTATGTGATATACCTACTTTTGCTGTTGATGTTGAGTCCAGGCTACAGTCAAGGTAACCTGATGTATCTCAGGGATGCAGACTCGAATCTCAAAGTGACAAAAGAGCTGAAACATGATATCCTTGAGAAACTGGCTGAGACCATGTATGCCTTTAAACCATACCCAACAAAAGGAAGATCTTGAAACTGTTGCAAAAGCCTAAGTACAAACACACCCGTGTTTTAAAGAGCCATTGTCATCCTCAGACTGGGATGTGTGGAAAAACAGTCTCAAGTTTAAGATGGGTAATATATAGAACAAAAAATGCACCAGCTGGGTCAACTTGATGCCTCTGTCAACGGTGGTAAACGTGCAAGGTACTCTACATATGGCGACCCTTCTAAAAAAGACATCAATACACCAAGGAAAGGAGATAACACATATATATATATATATATATATATATATATAAATATATATATATATATATATATATATATGTGAATGTATGTATATATATATATATATATATATATATATATATATATATGTGTATGTATATACCGCTGCTCCGATTCTCCGGCCAAACTCTCGCTCCATCGTCCTCTCACTCGCGAACAAGACCCCGAGGTACTTGAACTCCTTCACTTGGGCTCATTCCCTACCCGGAGTAGGTAATCCACCGGTTTCCTGCTGAGAGCCATGGCCTCAGATTTTGAGGTGCTCACCAAGTCCTTGTTACATATACTGTAACTGGTGTAAATTGCTGATAAAGGTATAGTAACATAATCCAACTGTCAGTGCTGTATCCACTGTTTGCAATGTAACAGATATGCACAATCATATTATTGAGCATTCTTCTAAAAATGAGAGACAGAGCAAAAAGAAAGACAGAGTAAGAGATTACGATGCTTTAATGCCTAACAAAGAAACAGAGACAGACTGAGAGCCTGCAGATTCAGCCAGTAGTCAGTAATTTGGACTAAAAAGGTCAGAGCAGCTGATGGCTCCATCCATCTAAAATGGCAGCTGACCTGTGAGAATGGGTTTTGGGTCAGGGAGAGAGAAAGAGAGAGAGAGACAGAGATACACAACAACTGACATCCACTGCCGTAGCTCCAGTGCAGACTGTTGTACAAGTATTCGCATTCGACCTGAATGTGAGCAATTTCGTACAGACAGGTGTGTCCGTCTCCATTTTCTGTTTACATTTCATTAACTAGATGACACATCCTAATATCTCTCCTTCATCTCATCTCCAGTGAGGAGTCACAACGGGCTGTCTGATGGCTCAATCCATCTAACATGGCAGCTGACCCCTGTGAGTGCACACCGAAGTGGGAAGAAACACAGATGAAGGCAATACGTTAAAAGAAAGATCTAAAAATATGTTACAGTTTTTACAGAAGAAACAAGAGTAGAATTAACTAACTCTAGAAAACTAACACTTCTATTTTTGGTCTATGATGTTGATTTTTTTAGTTTTGTTTGAATCTCTTTCATATCATGTACCTCCATCATATCTAACACCCCTATCTACCACAGGCCTGTCTGCTGATGACTTCATCCATCTAACATGACAACCAACTTTTGAGAATTACTTTGAGGTCATGATGGGTCATAGCTAGACAAAGATAGAAATACAAAGAGATAGAAAGATAACTATTTGATACAGCATTGATGATGAACGATGTAATCAAGGATCCGTATTGACATGATGGGGCTGGGTAGAGTTAAATAAATCCGTACCTTAAAAATAAGCCCTATTGTCTACTATTGTGTAAATCGCATGAGAAACTTGGAGTGCTGGAGGCATTGCTTTAATCTTTAATGCCAACCTTAGTCTCATGTGACATGCTCCTGACATCATGCTGGTGCATGCCCATTGCCAATCCAATCATGGTCAGTCAAGGTCATGGAAAGAATTATTCATGAACAGATTGAGGAGTCCATGTCATACAAGCCATAATATTTCATATAATAAGAATAAGAATAATAAGAATAATAAGAATAATAAGAGTAATAAGAATAATACATTGTATTTATTGGAGCGCTTTTCATTTGAATGAACAAAACTCAAACTGCTACAGAGTAAAATGATGAACTAGAATATAAAAAAACTATCAGAATAAAAACATTAAAAACATTAGGTAGACAGAAAAGGCAACAGATGAATGGTTAAAGTCTAGCAAAAGGCTCTGTTAAAAATATTGGTTTTTAGGCCTGTTTTAAAAACACCAGCAGTCTGTGGTGTCCTCAGATGGTCAGGGAGAGCATTTCACATTCTGGGAGCAGCGGAATATGAATAACAATCAGGTTTTAGACTACATCATTCCACCAAACCTTGTATTGGGTGTCCAACCAGCCATATCAAGGAAGGAGGTTGATGCAGGCAAGCTATGTGGCAGGGTAATGTAGGATCACAACACATTGTATTTTCAAATTAAGGCATTTTTGTCTCGATCCGGTTGCACTTTGGTTTCCTGTTTTATTTTGAAATGTTCACTCCCCCTTGTGTCATGTCTAGTGGTACTTCCTGTCTTTTTGTTTTCCCTGCCTTTCTGATACTAATTTGTTCCTCCTGTGTCCCTTTACCCTGTCCTTGTGTCTTTGCCTTTCTACCCCAGCTGTGTCTTGTTCACCCATTTGGTGTCTGTGTATATATCCCTGTCTGTCCCAGTGTGCCTTGTCGGATTGTCATTATGTTTGTTACCTGCCGTGTCTGCCCCGTGGTTGGTTTGTGTTTTCAGTTTTATTTGTTACTTTGTATTTTTGGATTCAGCTTTGTTTCATTAAAGGCTCGCTTTTTGTCACTTTGGCATTTGGGTCCTCCCCTGTCCTGAACCGTTACAATTTTGCCATATAAATCAAGAACCATTGTTTCCGTGGCTTTTAAATCACATGTTGCAGAGTAGTCTACTGATTATGTTTCATCAATGGCATTACATTCTACACTCAGTACACCCCCCCCCCCCCCCCCCCCAAGGTAATTAGTTCTACGTTCAATATAAATTTTAGTTGAACCCCTCATTAAACCTGTGGTTGTAGATATTTAATATTTAGATTTCACCCATTATCTACGAGGTGTAATAGGAACATTAAGACCGTTTTTAACCCTTCATTTAAAAAAAGAAAATATATATATATATATAATTTGTTGGAAAAATATTCCTAATAACACCACGAAGTCAGGATCCAAATCAAATAAAAGGGATTAATCTATATTCTTGCAAGAAGGAGCAGGTTTATACATACAAAGGATGATCAAACTCACACACATACAGATTTATAAGATCTGCTGTATTGCTCAGAGAAACAACTGTCTCTGCTTCTACATGTATACACAAACATCAAAGGACAAACTTATTCAGATTGGAGCGGTCAAAAGGAATGAATTTACAAAAGGAACACATCTATTCAGAGAGAAAGTCTTTGATGTTTATTACTTGTTTACAACAAATAACAGATGTGCTGATCCATCACCTAATGACTGTTCTTTTATTGCTCTACAGTTCCTCAGCAGTTTGTCTCCTGTCCCCTGCTGTGTTTAGCCCCCAGTTTAACCTCTTGCCTTTTGCTGTGTTAATTACTTAGTTACTGTATTTTTCCCATCAATATTCTAAAAATTATATGTAAAAATATTGTTCCTTTTATAGCCTTATCAAATCTCTTTCTTCAGTAAAGTTCTTTTAAGACATTCTCACGATGAATTGTAATAACTCTGGTGATACCTTCACTTTCCACTTTTTTTATTACTAACCTGCAAAACTAACTAACCATTGGTTTCTGCAAAGAAGCCATCAAATAGGTTGGATCCTATTTAACAGCTAGGTTTTAAAAACAGACGATTACCAGTTTTAGGCGTTGATAACCTCACATAGAGATAAAACTGCCATTACATTACAGGTCGTTTACAGGCCATAGCAATTACCGTAAATGATCAAATCATGGCCTTTATTGGCAAAGAGAATCAGGCTTTATTTTGGAATGGCCTATATTAGACAGGCTTTCATTCCATCCATCCATCCATCGTCTACCACTTATCCAGGGTCGCGGGGGCAGCAGCTCCAGTAAGGAACCCCAAACTTCCCTTCTCCGGGCCACATCCTCCAGCTCTGACTAGGGGATCCTGAGGTGTTCCCAGGCCAGTGAGCAGATATAATCTCTCCACCGAGTCCTGGGTCTTCCCCGGGGTCTCCTCCCAGCTGGACGTGCCTGGAACACCTCCCTAGGGAGGCGCCCAGGTGCCATCCTTACTAGATGCCTGAACCACCTCAACTGGCTCCTTTCAACGTAAAGGAGCAGTGGCTCTACTCCGAGTCTCTCAAGGATGGCTGAGCTTCTCACCCTATCTCTAA
Source organism: Cottoperca gobio (assembly GCF_900634415.1). Lineage (NCBI taxonomy): Eukaryota > Metazoa > Chordata > Actinopteri > Perciformes > Bovichtidae > Cottoperca > Cottoperca gobio. The sequence continues at coordinate 23,243,147 of NC_041364.1, forward strand.
GGGAGACACCAGCCACCCGTCTGAGAAAACCCATTTCGGCCGCTTGTACCTGTGATCTCGTTCTTTCAGTCATGACCCAGCCTTCATGACCATAGGTGAGGGTAGGAACGAAGATCAACCGGTAGATTGAGAGCTTTGCCTTCTGGCTCAGCTCTCTTTTCGTCACAACGTATAGTGACTGTAGTACCGACCCCCGCTGCTCCGATTCTCCGGCCAATCTCTCGCTCCATCGTCCCCTCACTCGCGAACAAGACCCCGAGGTACTTGAAGTCCTTCACTTGGGGTAAAGGCTCATTCCCTACCCGGAGTAGGCAATCCACCGATTTCCTGCTGAGAGCCATGGCCTCAGATTTTGAGGTGCTGATCCTCATCACACTCGGCTGCGAACCGATCCAGTGACTGTTGAAGGTCACAGACCGATGATGCCATAAGGATCACATCATCTGCAAAGAGCGGCGATGAGATCCTCAGGTCACCGAACTGCAACCCCTCTCCTCCATGACTACGCCTCGATATCCTGTCCATGAAAAATCACGAACAGGATTGGTGACAAAGAACAAGCCCTGGCGGAGGCCAACATTCACTGGGAACAAGTCCGACTTACTGCCGAGTATCCGGACACAACTCTCGCTTTGGGCGTACAGGGATTGGATGGCCCTCAGAATTGACCCCCTCACCCCATACTCCCGCAGCACCTCCCACAGTATCACCCGGTATCTCCACGTCGGAGGAGCAACTCTACGCTGCAGTTCTAAACCATGATGCTACAGTGCGTCGTCACGAGGCTCTCTTGTCCCACCAGCAAGGGCTTCTGCAGAACCTCCAACAGTCCCTTGCTCGTCTGCCGGACGCAAGGACACAGGGTCTACCATCTACTCCACTGACGCCAGCAGTTCAGCAGTCCAGCTCCACGGGTGCCCGCGGTCCGCTTCCGTCTGAACCACGGCTCCCTGCTCCCGAGAGGTATGAGGGTAACCACAAGGACTGCCGGGCTTTCCTAGCCCAATGCTCTCTCACCTTCGAGCTTCAACCTTCCTACTTCCCTTCAGAGCGCTCTCGTATCGCCTACATCATCACTCTCCTGACTGGAAAGGCCCGGTCATGGGCTACAGCCGTCTGGGAACAGCAGGGCCCTTCCTGTAATGACTACAGGGCCTTTACCGCGCCGGGTTTTCGACCATCCAGTAGGAGGTAAAGACGCTGGTAACAGACTGATCCAGCTGCATCAAGGCAGCTCTAGTGTGGCAGAGTATGCTGTGCTCTTACGAACCCTGGCTCCTGGGAGTGGGTGGAATGAGGGGGCCCTGATGACAGCGTTCCGGCATGGCCTCTGTGGCGGAATCAAGGATGAGCTGGCAGCTAAAGATCCGGTGTCAGACCTGGAGTCCCTAATTGACCAGACTATCCGTCTCGATAACCGTCTGTGGGAGAGGCGTCGCGAACGACAAATGGACAGTCGCCCCAGTTCCGGAGTCACAGCTTCAACCTCCGCTCCGCTTCAGTGGCCTCGGGAACCTCAGAGTAACCCACCTTGTCCGGAGGAGCCGATGCAGCTTGGCGATACTCGCCTGTCCCAGGCAGAACGGAACCGGAGGATGAGGGAGAGACGCTGCCTCTATTGTGGAGGCCCTAACCACTTTCGTTCCTCATGTCCCGAGCTTGCAGGAAAAGCCCAGCCCCGTCCAGGAGAGGGAGAACTGTGACGGGTGCAACTCTTACTCCCTCAGCCTCGACTTCGTGCCTGCAGCTCCCGGTCACCATCTCCTGGGAGAACCAACATCATCCTCTTCAGGCCCTCATTGACTCTGGCGCTGCAGGGAATTTCTTGGATCTCACCCTTGCCAGGGCCCTTCACCTGCCCATCTCCAGGCTGGACCATCCACTCTCAGTGACCGCCTTGGATGGTAGGCCCTTGGGACAAGGTACTGTGACTCATGTTTCCTCTCCTGTTGTCTTGTCTATTTTTGGCAATCATCACGAAAAGATTCAGTTTAATCTTATTCATTCTCCCGAGTTCCCTGTTGTGCTAGGGTTCCCCTGGTTATCTCACCACAGCCCTCACATCAATTGGTCTTCAAGAACTGTGGTTGAGTGGGGTCCCAATTGCAAGTCCTCCTGTCTCCTCACTAGAGCTGTGCCTCCAGCCCCTAAGCTTCCTAGCTCTCTCGAGTTGTCCCGAGTCCCCTCAGAGTACCACGACCTAGCTGAGGTATTTAGCAAGAGGAGGGCCACTTCCCTGCCCCCTCATAGGCCCTTTGACTGTGCCATTGATCTCCTTCCAGGCTCTTTCCCTACACGAGGTACGATCTTCTCCCTGTCACCCGCCGAGACCCAAGCTATGGAGGATTATATCAAGGACTCTCTGACTGCTGGGATCATTCGCCCCTCGTCCTCCCCTGCTGGTGCCGGATTCTTTTTTGTTGGGAAGAAGGACGGCGGCCTCAGGCCATGCATAGATTACAGGGGGTTAAACAAGATCACGGTGAGGAACCGTTACCCCTTGCCTTTAATGACCACTGCTTTTGAACTCCTCCAAGGGGCAACCGTCTTCACCAAATTGGACCTCCGTAACGCCTACCATTTGGTCCGGGTCAGAGAGAGAGTTCCAGTACCCATCCTCCCGAGCTCGAGGATTGTGGCTCCTGTCCGATGGGGAGTCGAGTCACTGGTTCGCCAGGCCTAGAAGAGGGAGCCAGACCCCGGGAATGGACCCTCCAACCGGGTATTTGTCCCAACTGTGGTGCGATCCCAAGTTCTGCAGTGGGGGCACTCTTCACGGCTTACCAGCCACCCGGGAGCACGCAGGACTCTGGAGTTTGTTAAGAGGCGGTTCTGGTGGCCTGGCATGAATGCGGATGTGAGGTCCTTTGTTGCTGCTTGCTCTGTCTGTGCCCAGAGTAAGAGCGCCCGTACCCCGCCTCATGGTTTCCTTCACCCTCTACCCATCCCCAAGCGGCCCTGGTCCCACATCTCCTTGGACTTTGTTACAGGCCTTCCCCCCTCTCAGGGAAACAGTCATGTTGGTTATTGTCGACCGCTTTTCCAAGGCGTGTCGGGTCGTTCCCCTGCCCAAACTCCCTTCGGCACTGGAGACCGCCGAGGCTGTGTGCCAGAATGTCTTCAGGTTCTTTGGTCTTCCCCTGGATGTGGTCTCGGATCGTGGGCCCCAGTTTACCGCGCAGTTTTGGAGGGCTTTCTGCAAACTGATTGGAGCTACGGTCAGTCTCTCCTCAGGGTTCCATCCTGAGTCCAATGGTCAGATTGAGAGGCTAAATCAGGACCTGGAAACCACCCTCCGATGCCTGGCCTCCTCCAATCCATCATCATGGAGCAGGTTTGTGATATGGGCTGAATATGCACATAATACCTTGTGTTCTTCTGCTACAGGTCTCAGTCCCTTCGAGTGCTAGTTTGGTTTTCAGCCTCCACTCTTCCCTGACCAAGAGACTGATGTGGGTGTTCCCTCGGCCCAGAGCTTTGTCCGACGGTGCAGGCGGGTCTGGCGCAAGGCCCGGTCTACCCTGCAGCGGTCCGCACGCTAGTACCAGCGCCATGCCAACCGCCGCTGCAGACCTACACCACCGCTACGTCCGGGGCAGAGGGTCTATCTGTCGACACGGGATCTTCCTCTACGGGTGGAGTCCCGCAAGCTGGCGCCACGGTTCGTGGGGCCCTTCAAGTTCTTGAGGAGGATCAACCCAGTGGCTTACTGTCTCCAACTTCCCCGGTCCATGCGGGTCAATCCCACCTTCCACGTCTCTCGCCTACACCCTGTCGCCACAAGTCCTTTGGTCCCTCCAGCTAAACCCCCTCCGCCCCCCAGAATCGTTGATGGTGGCCCTGCTTATTCAATCCACCGCCTAATGGATTCTCGCCGGGTGGGGAGGGGCCTTCAATACCTGGTGGACTGGGAGGGCTATGGTCCTGAGGAGCGGTCCTGGGTCCCGTCTCGGCATGTTCTCGATCCGGGCCTCATCGAGGCCTTCCACCAGAGCCACCCTGATCGCCCGTGTGGGAACGTCAGGAGACGTTCATAGGGAGGGGGGTCCTGTCAGGGTTTTTGGACTGCAGTTCCTCTTTGGACCATGTGGGGTCGCCACCGTTCATTTCTGTGTGTCATGTGCTTGTCTTTATTTTTCATTGGTTGCACCTGTTCCTTGTTTGCTAGCCTTTATAAGCTGCCTGCCTGCCGTCTCTTGAAGTGTCTGTTTTTGTGCCCTTGTCTCGAGTTCCTGAGTTAACTGCATTTTTACTCTTTAGCTCTTGAGATCCTTTTGCTGCCTGCTTATCTGATATCCTCTGTTGATCCTGTTTTTGCCCAGACTTTACCTGTTAGTTGTCTGGATGTATTTTGAGTTTTGTCCTGCCACCTGTTCTAAAAGTAAAGACTCCTTTTCTGACCCACTCCAAGCCTGTGTCTGTCTCTGCATCTAAGCCTATCACTCCGGGGTACCACAGTGGTAGAGAGTCTGCCTACCACGCGGGAGACCGGGGTTCGATTCCCAACAGACCCTGTCAATATCAGACTTATTTTCTTAGCTTCTTCAATTTTAGGGGTTTGGTTTAGTCCATAAAATGCATAAATTCACATGTACATTATTCAAATGTCGATATCATGGTCCTTTCTTTTCACATCCAATTATGTTGTGTTAAAATAATTCTTTCTCACCATTCATGCACAGAACAAATTTGCATTGAAAGAGAAAAGATTCAAGTAAACATTAGTAGGTACAGTGGAGGGTAAAAGAAGAACTGGAGAGCAGGAGGGTTACTTGCTGTCCCAGGAGAGAGCGGTGGCTGGGAAGACTCGACAGACATCTTAGAGGAGCGTTTTCAGTCCGTATGTTGCCTGTCAGACGACAAAGCTTCGCCCTGTTGCACACACACCCAGGAGAACAGAGATTTATAACAGAGCTGCTCTGAACATTGAGAACACACACACACACACACACACACACACACACACACACATTGAGTGACATACTCTCACTCATGCATGGAAAACCGCACACACAGGAGAGGAGGGATTTACTACTGAAATGCTGTTAACATGGAGCCTCTTGTGGAACACACACACAGCTGATTTCAAATCTGCCGTGTGCGTCAAGTTATTCTATGTCAAAACTGAAATTTCACTCTTATTATTAAAAGAGGTATTTTAGTATTACAGTACCATGAAGTCATATGGTTTTGCATAACTTTATCCAGAAACTGCAGGATGAAAGGAGGAGGCCATTCAGGCGTGACAGCATCACTTTGCCTTACGCACACTTTTGAGATATCGTTAATTGGAACATATGTCCCGTAATTCTGAGCTAAAATCTGTCTCTTCTTTCATTTTCCCTTCATTTTGTTGCACAGCCAAGTGCAAAAATAGCTGTTTTACATACACTAATGAACATTTAAATAACCATTTGAGCTTCATTGTTAACACTTGAAAAATAACACAAGGAGGATTGCAATGCTAAACCACATTGTGGAAAACAGTAAATAATATCAGGCCTAGCATAGGGCTGAATATGCATATGATTTGACAGGATAATAAATTGTGAATTGATATAAAAACTTTAAACAAGATTTAATATCTTCTATTTTGCCCTAATGAAATAATAAAGGCAATATCAGTCTTTTTACAAGAAAACCTATATTTTTTAAGATGATTAATGCTGGAAATGTAGGTATTGTTCTTGCTTTCACTTGATGAATAATTGTTATTAAAAAACATTTGCTGGGACTGAATGTTATTCAATGTGATTCTGTGAGTTGGCCAAACAACAAAAATAAGCTCTTGGCGTCTGTCTGGTTAATGTTCTCTCTGCATGTCAGTTTGTGCATTATTAGCTCTCATCCAAAGATGGTTTTCTTTGTAGATGACACCATTCTGTGCAAATTTGATAGTTAAAAAATTGACAGTGGGCTATGTTTTTTATTGCACAAATATAACCAAGGTAATATTGCTCTACAGGAGACCGGGCTATCCAATTAAAATTCAAAAAGGTCCAGTTACTAAATATTCCTATCAGCAAAGGTCATATCCTTAAACCATATCATTTCAACAATATCTATTGTCAATTTAACATACTGACACATTGGAAACAAAGAAAGAGGCAGAACCAGCACAAAGTCTGTGTGTCTTTGAAAGATGTTTGGGCTGTCTGCATGTCTGGGTCCCTGGGCACCACACGTTTTAGATCTTTTCCTGCATTAATTAGAAGTTTGCATGCTGATTAAGTGTTGCGTGAAATTCGTCTGGAGGGCTGAATCCTTTAAAAAAATAAATAATAAATAAATAATAGCCTTATTTAAGCTACATAAGTGTCAATGAGCTGTCAAAGCTTACTTTTTCATCCTACAGTTGTGAATCGTGTAACGCAGCTATAGGCTTTAAGTTTGCTGCAAAAAAACGGTTGTACTAATTAGACTACTTATACTCTTAATAATTGGTAATATTACATGAACAGGGTCATACATTTAATTACACTAGCCTTCACTGAGAACTGAGCCTTCAGAAATTAATCCTATTAAACATGAAATATCTTTTAAATCGCCTGGGAACCTTCAGCCTCCTTTCATTTAAGAATGAAGAATACTCTTGCAATCCACAGTAATTGTAAACCAAACTAGAAGCCAATATGCTGTAGATCAAGACAAATCCTAAATATAAAAAACAGAAAGGAGGTACAAAGTGTATTAGAAATTAAAAAGGAAGACTGGTAACAATCCACCTAAAAAGCCTGAATGTTGCACAATATACAGGCTGAAGAGAGGAAACACACACACACACACACACACACACACACACACACACACACACACACACACACACACACACACACACAGCGTGGCTCTAATATGGGGATTATTAATTGACAAAACGAGTTTGACGGTGCTTTGATAGATATGCAGGACAGAGCAGAAGGCAGACCTAATCACTCCAGACCTAAACGGATTCATTATGACGACCGGCCTGACGTACTGCTACTGCCACTACTGCAATGCAGGGATAAAGGCAGAGGGTGAAGGTGTGTGTGTGTGTGGGGGGGGAGACCTTATTTTTCTTTTTCTTTACGGCAGGACATTACATTGAGCTGAGAGTGGCGTACAGTGAGGGAAAGACAGTAACTACAGGTTTTAAACAGTCCCTTGGGCATTTCATGGTAATGCCATATAGACCTAATTAATTACCAGTTTGTCTGAATGTGATTTCAGCTATCTGGCCCTTAGTTTATCTTGCAGCAAATGGCACATTTACATTAGTGGGTACACATGTTTTTGAAGAAAAAAATGTGACATAATTTATACACACTTCATATGAGAGATGTGAATCATCAAAACAGCTGATTACTGCTTTAATCTAACACTGCATGTATCAGTCTGTTCCTTCATTGTCTCTGCCAGGCGTAAGCTTGTGTGTGTGTATATCTGTCTGTCCGCAGCTAATCTTGCATACTACTGGACTACTGTTTTTTCTGCTTATTTATAACTGTCATTTTATACAAACTATTTTATTGACTGTTTTATACCATCATTGCTGACTCATCACAGATCTTTATCGGCCGGTAGTTCATATTTTGGCCTTTGGCGTTTGTTGTTTGTTTGGTCACATTTTGAACCGAAGCATCTGCAAAAGGTGTGTTTTTTTGCAACAATCCACCCATGTTGAGGTACAACATTTTTGGCATGTTACCTTTATCTACTAGACCACAAGGACTCCCAGGCTTCATTTGATCTAGAAGTTTTAAATACATTTAACTCTGACCAAACAGGCTCTATGATATTGTATGAACATCATTCTTGTGCAACATATGACACAAAAAAAAGCACATTTCCTCACTTACCTCTACGTCTGGCTATGCAGATTAGTTTTTATTGTCCATGTTTTGTGATATCTGTCTCTGAGATTTGCTCCCCTTGCAATGGAGTGTATGGCTCTAGATATCACTCGAAGTATGCTTTATCATAATTTGGATGAACTGACAGTTTGAGCTATTTGGATTCTAATGAGCAGGAACCTAATTGAAGTCAAATATTTACCACATCATTTGCATGTCATGATTAACGTTTTGCACTGTCAAACAGAAAAAATAAAAACATATCTAAACCCAACCTGATGAAGCTTCAGGGACCAACCCCTGTGCAATATGCATCACCTTGATTGCAATCCTTTAATAGTTGCTATTTATTGTTTCTCTAAAATCGATATTTTGTTTTGTCATCTTATATTTTGATATTATATTTAATTTTATTATATATTCTTTTTTCTTTACAGGAGCCTCCAGCTAAAGTATTTCACATGTGTGACAATATAAACATCTTGAATGTTAAGAAGTGTGACCCTGATCTGGTCCAACCTAATCTAACAGATCAGACTCCAGTTCTAGCTGATAAAGACCATTGTGTACTAAAAGAGTAAAAAGACTCAAGTCTCTGTTGCACTGGCATAGAGTTAGAGGAAGGAGAGGCAACAAAGAGACAGACAAAGAGAGGGGGGGAGACAGTAGCAGTTTTTATAACAGTACAAAGAGTGGGCTTGTTTTTGTAGCATCAGCTCTGGGACTAGCTTCTTACACTCAGACATCCGCTCAACAGTGTGTGTGTTTGATGTGTGTGCGTGTGCATATACAACTTGTAAGTTTTCAACAATGGCAGGACAGGTTTAAAAAAGGTTGACCTGAGTTTGATACTCTCCACGCTGACTGTGTCGGCTGCTCTAGAAGACAGATCACAATTGTATTGTACTGGCTATGTCAGTGTGCCTTTAAGGTAATAAAGCTCTTTCTTTTTGCGGTGAAAACAAAAAACATGACAGGAAAATGTAATCTGGTTTTGCACATTGTTGGTGTATGTTTATTCTTTTGTCTTGCAGTATTATATCTTTGTCGAAGTTTGACAGTATGACCCCAAATGTTAAGTTAGACAAAAATATAACATGTACAAACATACAAAATGGAATGAGTGCTCTACTTGGGAGGAGTGAGTGCTCTACTTGGGAGGACTGAGCATAGTAGTTATATAAAGGGATTATGAGCAAGAACAAATTAGAAAAACTGAATTTTACAGTAAAAAGAGTTTATAATTTAGCAGAAGGTCCTTCATGCCATTACCTTTGTTATTTAAGAGATGAGAAATATGTCAGTGTTTAAGTGATTAAATGCTCCAGCCATCCTTCTCTTGCCATCTTTGTTTGTACTAAACATCAGTTTGTATCATATTGGGTACTGATGGCTTTTAACAGAAATGCCATGTTCGATCTGTCTAAAGTCTTAACTACACAGGAGAAATTTTCACTACATATGTCAGTTGTCCATGTCCTTCAACGGATCCTATTGTAAGCATTTCTAAGTTTTGTCTATACAGGCTGCATAATGACGCACGATTAAAACGCATACCTGAAACCCAAAGCGTATTTTCATGCTCAATGTGTGACTACAGTGACTGGTACAGTGTTGAGCTCTGAGCGCTGCCAAACGCGGGTTACCTACACTCAGTACTTTGCCTGAATACATCCTGTGTAGACACATTCTCACTCCCAACTCGTCCAATACGGATGCTTGGTCAGGACCCCTTTTTTTTTCATTGTTATCCTTACCTGTCACTTTTCAACGTGCAAGGTAGTCCAAAATATAGTTATTATTGTTACGTACGTGAAACAAGTATGTTACGTTTCTATTTGGTTAGATTTATGCATTAAATAAAACTAATTGGTTAGGTTTAGGAAAATATCATGTTTTGGTAAAAATAAGTATATTTGTTACATAACTTTAGTTACGTATATAAGTTAAGTACGTTACGTTAGGTATTTTATGTACACACAATTAGTTGGTTCCACACGGGAGTGGTCTCCTGGGCAAAAGTCCTGTTTTTGTTTGTCATAATTATATAGCTGAACCAAATTCAGGGTGCAGCCCTTGAATTGGGACACAGTTTGGGATATAAACAGCTGCTTAGAACCCGGATGCCAGTGGCATCTTCATCATGAAGTATCAGAAGTGGCATTTGTACATGGCCTGAGAGGGAGTACTTCCGAAGAGGTCCTTTCCCAAACCGGACGCTTCACTTTACGGTATCACTCCACATAAAGCACTGCATGTGTGTGTGCATGTGTAAATTGATGCAAATGTGCAAACAGAGACATAGTGGGTAAGGCAAGGGTGTATTAGCTGGTATTAGCCTGAGCCACGGTCCCATTGCAATCAGAAGCATCCCAATATGGCAGACAACTACCCTATCTGGCAATGCCGTATCTCAAATAATGGACTATTGTCATGATCTTGGTTTTTGTTTCCTGCTTTATTTTTAAATGTTCCCTTCCCCTTGTGTCATGTCTGGTATTACTTCCTGCCCTTGTGTTTTCTGCCTTTCTCCCCAGGTGTGTCGTGTTCCCTTCATTAGTTTCCTCCTGTGTATTTGCCTTTCTCTCCCAGCTGTGTCTCGTTCCCTCATTTAGTGTCTGTGTCTGTCTCAGTGTTCTTTGTCGGATTGTGATTCATGTTACGTGTTTGTTACCGGCCCGTGTCTGTCCGAATCTGCCCGTATCTGCCCGTTCATGTCCTGCTCAGCCTGTTCGTGTCCTGCTCAGCCTGTTCGTGTCCTGCTCGTCCCCTGATTGGTTTGTGTTTTGTTACTTTGTATTTATGTATTTTTATTAGCTTTTGTTAATAAAGCTCTCTTTTTGGTTAAAATCATTATCCATTGTACTGCATTTGGGTCCTCACCTTCACCTTCACCGTGACAACTATGAAGTAATTAAGTTATTCTATGGACTGTTTGTCCAAACTGAGCGGTTGAGCATATAATGGAATGTGTGCAATGAAACAATATCATGCTATCAACATGTTCATTATCATCTCTCTGTCCTCAGTGGTATGTTCAGAGAGATTTAATTGTTATCCCTGGATCGGGGCCCTATATTTTCCAAAAGGCTAATAACCACTTTTATGCTTGTTTATCTATTTACCTAACAGGGTGTTTTTATCATTCTGTATAACTCATGCATCTCTAAATATTTGTCAGCTGGCTCAGTTGGTGGTTGTATACTGAATGTGAGTTCATGGAAGATAATGTCAGCAGTTGATTAGGAAAAGAAAATAATATTTATTTACACAGCACTTCTCTAAAGTTAGAGCTACAAAGCATTTTAAAGAGAAATACTGTAAAAAAAAACCGAGCTAATAAAAGCAGGTGAAGGCAAACTGACGTAAACACAAACAATGTGACAATAAAAGTCTCGGTCATTTAACCAGTGTTGTGCATAATAAAAGTCTGTCTCGAAAAATGGCATTAGAGAGGAATAAAAACAACAAAGACTACAACTGGATGATGAAGTATGACAATTAGGGGGATTCTAATATAAAAAGCAGTTGAATAGATGTAAAAGCTGGCACTGTAGTCTGTCAGTGCCAGTATGTCTGTCTGCCTGTTTTCAGACCTGTCAGGTCCAGACTCTTCCTACAAAAAACACTCCAGGCCCAGTGTCTCTCAGACATCAGGTATTCCATCAATTCTATTTTTTTTAACCAGTCTAAACAGCAATGCTTGTGTTGTTTTCACCTTGAGAGAGTGTGTGTGTGTTTGTGTGTGAGATTTTCTTTACAGCCCTTGGCCTCCACATTGTGCACCTGCACCAATGTGCCATCGCCATTGGTGTGATACCATCAAGCTTTCTTTTACAACTAAATTAACTGTCATACCTTAACTGTATGCTCTATTTTCTGGCACGTCTATGTTTTGGTATGAAATATTTCAATAAAGATATTCCAGGGAAGTCTCCCAGCAAATTAGTTCATGCTTTTGCATCCTGTGTTCAAATGCGGCTGCAAGTTGTTTCAACGTGTTCAACGACCGAACACGCATAAGTGAATAACTCATTGGTTTGAAAAAAGCAGTATAGAGTTTGTTTTAATCTGCCTTTTAGCTTTGTTCCACCCATACAGGTGTTCTCTTATTTGGCTGATTAGACTTCCATTATCCATACTAATATATTATTTAGCATTTAGCATTGTACAGTTTTAGTTTCACCCTCAAAGCCATTTTGACTTCAATATCCACAATAAGATGTTGACATATCTATGGAGATGACATAAATATTCATATTAAATCTATTCTCTTTCTTTCAGGTTTTTTTTATTGATTGTCAGTAATGAATAAAACAGTAATTGTCCAAGAGGAAAGGATCAACAAACACACAGGCACCACAAAAGATACTGTATATTCTAAATGAGGGATAAATAAAGGAAAACATATTCACAATTCAGAGAACAAATGTATAATATAACTTAATTGTAACAGAAAATGTAAGTAATAATCAAAACCACAAAGAAAATAGGAAAAGAGAAAATCAATTTATTTGTCACATGTAAACATACAAGGTACAATTCCAGTTAAATGTAATACATTTAATCAATAAAAAATACATAAAACACCTTTTTTAATTGATTTTTTTATGAGTTGATTTAGGAATTGTAAAACAATAAAGACAAAATGCACTCCATGTATGTTTAATGCAGAAGCAACAGCGTGACAATGTTGATACCTACAGTATATCTCAAAAGTGAGTACACCCTTTAGATTTTTGCAAATATTCTGTTATATCCTTTCAGGGGATAACATTATCCTACTGAAACTTTGATATAACTTAAAGTAGTCAGTGTGCTGCTTGAATAACAGTATAGATTTATTGTCCTTTGAAAATTACTCAGTACACAGCTGTTAATGTCTAAACAGCTGGCAACAAAAGTGAGTACACCCCATAGTGAACATGTCCTAATTGTGCCCAAAGTGTCAATATTTTGTGTGACCACCATTGTTATCTAGCACTGCTTTAACCCTCCTGGGCATGGAATTCACCAGAGCTGCACAGGTTGCTTCTGGAATCTTCTTCCACTCCTCCACGACGACATCACGGAGCGCACGGATGTTGGACACCTTGCACTCCTCCACCTTCCTCTTGAGGATGCCCCACATGTGCTCAATTGGGTTTAGGTCTGGAGACATACTTGGCCAGTCCATCACCTTAACCTTCAGCTTCTTCAGCAAGGCCGTTGTCATCTTGGAGGTGTGTTTAGGGTCATTATCATGTTGGAAAACTGCCCTACGGCCCAGTTTCCGAAGAGAGGGGATCATGCTCTGCTGCAGGATGTCACAGTATATATTGGAATTCATGTGTCCCTCAATGAAATGCAGCTCCCCAGTGCCGGCAGCACTCATGCAGCCCCAGACCATGATGCTGCCACCACCATGCTTGACTGTAGGCAAAACACATTTGTCTTGGTACTCCTCACCAGGGTGCCGCCACACACGCCGGACACCATCTGACCCAAACAGGTTTATTTTGGTCTCATCAGACCACAGGACATGGTTCCAGTAACTCATGTTCTTGGATTCATTGTCTTCAGCAAACTGTTTGCGGGCTTTCTTATGCATCGGTTTCAGAAGGGGCTTCTGTCTGGGGCGACGGCCATACAAACCGATTTGATGCAGTGTGCGGCGTATGGTCTGGGCACTGACAGGCTGACATCCCACTTCTGCAACCTCTGCAGCAATGCTGGAAGCACTCGCACGTCTATTTTTGGAAACCAACCTCTGGATATGACGCTGAGCACGTGGACTCAACTTCTTTGGTCGACCCTGGCGAGGCCTGTTCCGAGTGGAACCTGTCCTGGAAAACCGCTGTATGATCTTAGCCACTGTGCTGCAACTCATTTTCATGGTGTTGGCAATCTTCTTATAGCCAAGGCCATCTTTGTGAAGCGCAATAATCCTTTTTTTCAGCCGCTCAGAGAGTTCCTTGCCATGAGGTGCCATGTTGTCCAGCATTCAGAGAGAATTGTGCCCAAAACACCAAATTTAACAGCCCTGCTTATCATTTACACCTGAATCCTTGTAACACTAACGAGTCACATGACACCAGGGCGGGAAAACAACATCATTGGGCACAATTAGGACATGTTCACTATGGGGTGTACTCACTTTTGTTGCCAGCTGTTTAGACATTAACAGCTGTGTACTGAGTAATTTTCAAAGGACAATAAATCTATACTGTTATTCAAGCAGCACACTGACTACTTTAAGTTATATCAAAGTTTCAGTAGGATAATGTTATCCCCTGAAAGGATATAACAGAATATTTGCAAAAATCTAAAGGGTGTACTCACTTTTGAGATATACTGTATACCTGATACTGCACTCTAACAAAGCACAGATCACAAAATACCCTGAGCGGTTTAAAAGACTGTTACTGTTGATTATACATCAGATAATATTAGATTATTGGATTGGAAATGAAAAGCAGGAGCAGCGAAATTGGACAAAAAACATTAAAAAAAAAGACCAAATTGCATTTCACTTCTGCCAAGAGAAAGATGACAATCTATTTTTTTTACAAATAATTAAATCTCTCTCCCAAATGTAGAACAGTGTGCAGCAAGTCCTGAGCATTAGGGTGTAATGTGTCACACACACACACACACACACACACACACACACACACACATTATATGAAGACATTAGCAGTGACAAAGACAAACTGATAAAGAGAGAAGAAGAAACAACATTGTATTTCAAAAACAAAACAAAGAAAACAAAACTTTTTTGTAGAATAATCAGACCCCCATGGGGGTAAGGGGGCTGATGAAGGCGATACTGCTGAGGCACATCTTCCTGAAGAAGGCGAGGCAGGCAGGCATGCTTCATGATGAAGTACAAAACATATGTACAAAAAATGTAATTACACCCAAAACAAAAAACTATCACAATTTAACAAGAAACACAGATTTTGAAGCTTGTAATGCCTGTATGTCAGCTTGTGTGATTTTGATTTGTCAACACATTTCCAGCCATCTCCATTAATGTTCATACAGCCGCGCTAATGACTTACGGGGCCCTTACAGTGGAGCGGAGCCATTTCTTCGGTGAAATGCACCGATAAAATGTACAAAGTGAGCAATAATGGATGAGTAGTTTTTACTGGGTGATTAGCCTAATGTGCTTTTAATTGGCAGGAGGGAGCTGCTTTTGTTAAGGTATGCAGAATTAGTGCAGTAGAGTAGACAGGAGGTGTTGAGCACAATGCTCTTCAAACTAATAATGAGAAGATGACAGGCAATGGCTGCAGGTGCTCTCTTCATTCCAATGCACTTTTGGAAAGCCATTATTTCTTTAATTAATGCTTCTTTTATCAGACATATTCTCTCAGCATCATCTGTATTACCTGAAAAATGTCCTTCACATCTTCTTTCATAAAACCAAAAAAAAGGAGAGTCAACATACAAGGGATTTTGACACCTCTAATTGGAGGTCGCCTTTTCAGTATATAGTTAAGTTAAGATTTATTTTCTTGTTCAAAACACTGTTAAGTGCCTATAGTTATTGCACTTTTAGCCTGAGTGGGAGACACTACGAGGTGACTGAAGCAAAAACCGCCTATGACTACCAAACAAGACGGAATTAAGCTTATGTCCCTTAATGTCTAGGAAACCTGGTCAAAAGAGTCACAATTATGACCAAAATCAAAAAAAGAAAAGACACAGATAACTTTCCTGCAAGAAACCCATCTTTCAGAGACAGAACATGAAAAACTAAAAAGATTTGGATTCAAAAACAACTTTTATAGCTCCCATACTAACTCACGTAAAAGAGGAGCAGCAATTCTAATTTCTAATGCAGTCAAATTTGAGTACCAAAAAGAAATAAAAGATAGAGAGGGACGGTATATTATAGTGATAGGTAAAATTGGCCAAACTAAAGTAACGTTAATAAACATATATGCACCCCCTGAGAGTGATAAGTATTTTTTTGGGCCGTTACTTGATCTTATTGCAGTAGAAACGGAAGGTATATGTATATGTGGTGGAGATCTTAATGTAATAATGGACTATGATTTGGATACAACTAGTCGTAAAAGAATAAGGAAACCTATTGCAAAGCTGGTGAAAAATACTTGGGAAGAGATGGGATTTTTTGATGTATGGAGGGACCTTAATCGGCAACAAAAATATTACTATTACTGAGCAGTACACTCAGTATACTCGAGGATTGATTATTTTTTTATACAGAAGGAGAAAAGGGATAAAATACAAGACTGTCAAATTGGAGTGGCTGACGTATCAGATCATTGTGCAATCTACTTAAAGGTTAAACTAGCGTGCAGAAGGAGAGACACCATATGGAGATTGAACGTAGGCATATTGAATAGCAAATCGGTTGTTGAACAAATCAAAGATGAAATACAGAATTACCTGAAGCAACACAGATCCAGCCATACTATGGGATGCATTAAAAGCAGTTATACGAGGAAAATTGATTGCTATTACAAGTAAACTAAAAACGAAAAAGAAACTCAATATAAGAATCTCACAGCTGACCTGAAACAATTAGAACAAAAGCATAAAGAAATAAGTGACAGAAAAACACAACCACAAATTAAAGAGATGAGAAACCAAATCAACAACTTACTACACTGAGATAAAAGCAAGATATTTCAAACAAAATTATTATGAATCAGGCCCCAAAGCTGCTAATTTGTTGGCAAGACGATTACGAAAGCAACAGGCAGGAATCACAGTCTATAAATTGCATGATCCTAAAACAAATCAGCCTAAATATGAACCCAAAGAAATTGAAAATATTTTCAGCGATTATTACAAAGAGCTTAACATGCAAACATCAACAACAAATCATATGGAAACTAAATCATTCCTAGACTCCTTAGATCTGCCCTCCATAGGCAAAGTACAAAATGAAACTATAGAAGAAATCCATAAAGCAATCGGAAAACTAAAAACAAACAAGGCTCCAGGCAGTGATGGATTCCCATCTGAGTGGTACAAAAAACTAGAAAAAGAGCTCTCTCCACTACTACTACTACTACTACTACTACTACTACTACTACTACTACTACTACTAGGTGCCTTTAATTGGGTCTTGTCTGAGGAGAAAACTCCCCCCTCATGGAAAGAAGCAATAATCACAGTAATCCCCAAACCACTGAAGGATAAAGAATTTTGCCAAAATGATATACCAATATCAATTCTTAATGTCGATTACAAACTATACACTACAATACTTTCAAACAGGCTCCAAAAAAATAGTACCAGATTTAATAGAAGAAGACCAAACAGGTTTTGTTTCAGGTCAACAGTCGCAAGACAATATCAGAAGAACGTTACACATCATACATAGAATACAAAAAAATAAAACGCCAGCAGCGCTGATAAGCTTAGATGCGGAAAAGGCATTTGATAGGGTCAACAATTGGGAATTTTTATATCTAACATTAGAGAAATTTGGATTCAGTAATAAAACAATTCAATGCATTAAATCTATCTATAATAAACCAACAGCTAGAGTTAAAGTTAATGGCTCACTTTCAGACAGATTCACATTAGAAAGATGAACCACACAGGGCTGCTGCCTCAGCCCCACCCTGTTTTCTTGGTATGTAGAACCATTAGCCCAAATGACAGTGCAATAACAGGAATAGATATTAACAACCAAAAACATGTCATTAGCCTTTTTGCGGATGATGTCCTGATCATGTTGAAGGATCCAGTAAGCTCATGTATTAAACTAATGCAATTTATAGAACAATTTGGTGATTATTCTGGTTACAAATTAAACAAGAAACTAAACTAAACTCAAATTCTTATGTTTAACTGCTCTCCAAATCAAAAACTAAAAGAATTAGATTTTAATTGGAAAGCTAAATCAATTAAATACTTAGGTATAAACATAACCAAACATTTAACAGAACTGTACCACAGCAATTATGAATGTATTGATAAAGAAATAAGGAAAGATTTTGAAAAATGGTCAACTTACCATTTATTGACAGGATAAGTACAGTGAAAATGAACATTCTCCCACGCTTGTTATATTTATATTTATATATATTGGGATAAACTAATATCAAGATTTATATGGAGGGGGTAAAAGACCTAGGATAAGATATACCACACTCCAATTGCCTAAAGAAAAAGGGGGACTGGCTCTCCCGAACTTAAAGGAATACTTTCATGCAGCACAACTAATTTACTGATGCAACTCTGATTATATAGCTCGCTGGAAAGACATTGAAGTGCTTGCATCTGAGTCCCCAATTCAACCACTCATAGGGCAAAGAAAAATTCCTCCCCATATTAAATAAAAGAGAGACTTAGACCCAATCACAACATTTACATTAGATATATGGTATTCCATTATTAAACAATTGAAATTGGGAAGGGAACTTGGACTATTAGACTGGATATCTTATGATAAAGGATTCAAACCAGGTAGCTCTGATTGTAGATTCAAACAATGGACAGAAAAGGTTTAACAGCCATATGCACAGTTATCCATAAGGGAGAATGAGAAGCTTTCAAGACTTGAAAAACAGTTTTGATCTAGAAAACCAAGACTTATTCAGATATATGCAAATGAGGGATTACTATACAAAAAGGGTTAGAAAAAAAGAAGAAGAACTACATCCTATTGTAAAGATTATTGTACAAGCTTACCATGATACTATTTCCAAAGTTGTGTCAACCCTGTACTCTTGTTTGATGAAAGTTAAAAATTATTCAACACTTAATGGAAGAACAAAATGGGAAAAAGAACTGAGCGAAGAGATCTCAGATGAGATATAATATGAAATATGGAAACTCCACCAGACCACTACACAGTCACACGGATGAAGAGAATTTGTTTGGAAAAACCAAATTAGTTATTTTATCACACCCAAAATCAGTAGTAATCAAACAATAAACAGTAATGCTGGAGACTCTGCATGAATATGGAATCTAACCACACACATGTGTTTTGGAGCTGCATGAAAATTCAACCGTTCTGGGACTGTGTACACTGTGTTCAGTGCGAGGTGTTTGTGGGATTCCATAACCTGTCTTGTACTGTATCTGGGACATATGGAAGGATCTGGAAGACTTGATCTGGAAGGAACATGAATACATTTAACATAGCTGACCAGACACAACAGTACCCCCCCCCCCCTCTCTAGGGCCGACTCCCGACAGCCCAGGAACCTCTGGGTGGCGGGCATGAAACTCTCTGATCAGACTATCGTCCGCGATGAAACGCGAAGGGATCCAACAATGCTCTTCTGGACCGTAACTCTCCCAGTCCACCAAGAACTGATTCCCACGGCCACGGTTGCAAACTGCCAGGAGCTCCCTCACAGTATACACAGGGCCGATCCGGGGGCGCGGAGGGGGAGCGGAGGCGTGCAAACCTCGCCAACTTCCTTGAATGGACGTGAAGGGGCAAATTATTGGAGGCCAACCACACCCTCTGGCCTGGCCTGTAAGGAGGAGCCGGTCGGCGGCGTTGGTGGGAGAGGAGGTTGTGAAACAGGATGGTCACCCAGCTGGGTAGGTTTTCCATACTTGTCTTATCATATTAATAAATGCTTTGTTAAACAAGAAGTGTCCTAGATTGATTCGCCGCAGTTACTACGTCTTCCAAATTGAACACTAACAATACAAAACAAAAACTCTCACAAAGAGGCACATGGAAAAAGCTCACCTGACCTGATCACTAGACGATACTCACAACACATGAACAAGTACGAACTGGCACAAGACAAGGGGGAACAGGACCATTTAAAAATGAGATGAGTGGGCACAGGTGGAAACAATCAGGGGTGGGACAGACAATCACACCAAGGAAGGAAGTAAAACAAGACATGGCAGGGGACGAGAACATTTTCTTTTTTTAAAACTGGAAGTGTACGACGAGACAAGACATGAGTGAATCTAACTTCACAAAAAACACATGACAACCACAGACTAACATGAAATTAAACAAAAGCCTGATCTAAACCCTAAACATGAACATGAATACATTTAACATAGCTGACGAGACACAACATTGCTGGTCTTTGCTACCTCAATCGGTACCACACTGTTTGTTGTTTTATTGTGCGACACTGTTTGTTGTGTTATTGTGCGACTTTGGTAAATCATTGATAATGTTATATGATAACAACACTACGTTGCCATGCGAAGCAGTGTTTGATGATGTTCTCCCCGTACTGTAACTTACAGCCAGGCCTTGGGAGTAACGGAATACATGGTTACGTAGTTAGGATACTAAAAAAACTTTATTCCGTTACAGTACAGGAAAAAATCACATAACTGATACAATAAATAAAAATGGGGATTAGTACCAGGTGAAGAATTTTAAAATACATTTTAAAATAAAGAATATAGTACCATGCACATGCGCACACATTACAACACTTTACGACAAAAGTCTCACGCAACAGCTTCTAACGTCAGGGAATAACATCACAGTAAATTATGCCTTCCAGCTTTGAAAATGCATTTGAAGTGTAAATAGCATACTTAGCAACGTAGCTGACGTTATGTTAAGATAATCTAATGAACAATGTCTTATTTATTAAGTTTGCAATGTATGACCTATATAGCCCTGAGTATGACCCATGCCATATGTGCATAATTTGACATGACTGACATGGACTCCATGCTCTAATGAAGTTAAGGGAACCCTTTAATGATCATGAGGAAGTGACCTTCACATCTGTTTTAGATTATTTTGGTGTTATGATCATATGTACTTCAATATATGCTTGGGAGACAAGGTTTGTGTGTTCATTAAGAACTCAAATATTAGGGGTAGATTCTCTTTGTGAGTTGGGACACTACGCGGTTGTGCGTGGAAGCAGGTAATGTTCTCATTATTATTGTTTGTTGTACAACGAAATAATAATTAATCAAATATATCTGTGTCTGTGCTTTATTGATTCTTCTCTGTTTCATACCACAATGTTGTGAGCGATAAATATCCACAACAATTACATTTAAATGGTCATAATTATATTGCAGTGTCAATTGTAGCAATATTATTTATGTACCTATTGTATACAGTCCATGTTCTGTAGTTCACAAAACAAACCAGCATATATTTACACTCAAAAGTCTGCCTACATGTTTTCTCTGCTGCAGGTAAAACGAAATATTTTTGCGACGACAGGTAACAACAACAACAATAGATGTGTGTGTGCGTGTGTGTGTGTGTGTGTGTGTGTGTGTGTGTGTGTGTGTGTGTGTGTGTGTGTGTGTGTGAGAGAGACAGAGAGTCTTAAGATGCCTTCACATGATAGGAAATGCTCTCTGGGCCGAGTCAGGCGGAACCGCTCTCTTCATAGGAAAAACAACAGCACAGTCAGCTCAGATCGGTTTTACCGCTGATCACTGATTACTACAACTCTGACTTTCACCACACAGCTATAGTAGGGGAGAGGGTGTGTGTGTGTGTGTGTGTGTGTGTGTGTGTGTGTGTGTGTGTGTGTGTGTGTGTGTGTGTGTGTGTGTGTGTGTGTGTGTGTGTGTGTGCGTGTGTGTCCTACAGGGCTACCAAGGGGAGTAATGCGATTTTTGCCTTTGTGTCTGCAAAGTAAAAGACCAATTGTGTGGATTTGCCCTTTACTGCCACTGCTGCTGCACTACTTAGTGGTTGAAATATTGCTGTGCGGGAATTACATTTGTCTGTGTGTGTGTGTGTGTGTGTGTGTGTGTGCGCTACATGTAATTTACGCATGTGCTTCGTGGTCGTTAAACATGTACTAGAATGGCACTCGGGAAGCGCCAACCTCTGCCAAGGCCAATGGTGTATTCACATGCTCCTCTGATGGTCCCATTTCCCGAGTTGGGAAGTCTTTCCTCTTACTTCGGTGTATTCAAAAGCTTTAAGTTGTTATGCGGAAACCACATGGATGCTATAAAGAAGATGTGTTGTATTTTATGGCTCAGCGTTTAAAAAACACGCTGATAGCTGTTTCCGAGTTGTTGTTCAGACTTGAATTTTCCCAACCAGGAACATATTTTTCGGATTATTCTGACAACACAGCACAAATACTATATAGCGCGTGTAAATGTAAATGAAACATAATTAAGTATCAACCCCAAAATTTGTATCTGCTCCTAAATGTATTGGCTTCTTAACTGGCCCATGCTTCACCCTTCCACCAAGTTTCAGGAAAGTAGTTTTTCCGTAATCCTGTTGAAAGATGGACAAATAGAAAACATAAACTTGTTGGCACAGGTAATAAACATGGTACTTTATGTATGTGCTTTTCACAAAAATGTTTCTGTTATCCTTGATCACTGAAGCAAACCCCATGTAATGTTCCCATTGGTCAATAATGCGAAAAAGTGGATCTCTAGGATTAATTGGCAATCGCTGTCCTGACAGACGGTGGATGTTTAACTTCTGCTCCAGTGCTTCCATAACATGAGTCACTCATTAAGCTCCTCTTTTGTTCACTACTAAATGTTGAGGGCCATTTATATTAATTGAAATAATTTAAAATGTGAATTAGCATTGCATTAATATTAGTAAAACAAGATGTAAACACTTGCCATATCATCACCCAACAGTTGCTACAGTATTTTAAGTTATGTTTTTGATCTCCTGTTTTTGGTATCCACCAACTCTTCATGGAAATATCTGGCTCTTTAGCTGCTAAACTCTCCACTATGTTCAGCCGCCTGTTACTACCTGTATATGTGTGCTGTTTAGTGCAGAGAAAGTAGTGTGAAGTATGTTTTATTCTATGAAAACTGCTGTCTGCTACATCGCAAAATAGCGCTATGAGAGCAGTGGACAGGTGGACAGATAAACAATGAGCTAAAACTCACTGTCACGCTCTGTTGAGCCGAGGGGAGCTGCATATACATATATACATATATATATATATATATATGTATATATATATATATATATATGTATATATATATATATATATATATATATATATATATATATATGTATATATATATATATATATATATATATATATATATATATGTATATATATATATATATTATATCTGCTTTAAAGTCTCAGTTTTTAATTTTTTTAATTTTACAATGTGCAAAAAGAAGTTGTTAAAATGGGTACCATTATACTTGTCCAGGAAACGGTCTCTCAATGACAAATGTAATAGGTATTTCATAGGCACATGTAAAGTTGTACATTGATCAATTGACAGTCTTAATGTACAGGCCAGTTTCTCCATACAGTTTATTTTGTTGTCTAATCCTAAAAATCTCCTCGTCCTTTGTTGGAAGGTTTGGCTGCGGGCATTTCCGTGTTAAAGTCTCAATCTTCAACAACAAGTCCATAACATACTGACTGAAAATAATTTAAATCTTTCTACTTTTAAGTGCTGGGTTTTTCTTCGCCTTACTTTGTTGTGCCAAGCTTTTATGGTTTCATCACTCCCCTATGCTACATGAGGGAACAACACTGTAGTTTTAGGCCAAATTCCGACCTTTCAGCCATATTTTACTTAAATGGAGCCAGTCCAGTGGTGAAACTGGGGTGCCAACTTAGGATGCTATGGCAAAAAAAAAGGTCAACAATTGTTAGAACCAATGGAAATCAAACTCACTTAAGTTACGTTTCAGTTCCATTTAGTTTTGAATTTTTATTTTACTTTTTTCATGGAGAAGGCATTAAATGACAGTTCTGTCAATCTTTTAAATTATTTTAAGAACTTTGGACCCTTGCAAACATTTTTTTATCAGATCTATGTCCTTGACACTAATGAAGTAGTTTCTTGAAATGGTACTATGAGGAGTGGAATAATACACATGTGTTGCTCTTATTTTAGGGAGCAGAACAATGTAGGCTATGTCGGTCATAAATAAGTATAGTACAGTAAGTGTGTTAAAGTAACGAAGGAACATGTCACCCAGTGCAACACTGTAGCTCACTGATGTGTTTTTAATATAATGGCCAGTGAATTCATAGTCCTATAAGGTCAATTTTGTGGATTACAAGGCTGCAGCACTGGGACTCAAAGATGTCCCTTATGAGTCTTAAAAAGAGATTAAGTCATGCAGCCTGAGACATAGTTTCCTGCCTGATCTCTGCAGTGTACTGGTTCTGTATATCAGCATTATCTTGGTGCGCTCCCGATTATTTAAGCCCTCACATGTATTGTAAGTGTTTGCCTTTGCATTTTCTAGCTTGCTAACAGCAGCACTTGTTCATTATATAGGCCTACTGCACATTTACTTGTGTGCTGGCCAACTTCATTTTTTGTTCCCATAGCTAGCTGCCAGAGACAGTGGCTGGCTCCACTCACCTTCCCATCCAGCTGTGTGAATTACACTGGACCCAGTCAATAGAACACCAAACTGGAAAGGAAAATATTCAACTGGATACTACGTATTCTCTAATCTCTCTTAAAGGAATATAGATCCTCCTGGGTGCAAAACCTAAAGCACCTCTTCCAAGTAACTCCATCTCTCACCAACTGGAACAATGAACTGCAGTTGGCAAACATAAGTCAAACGTGCTGTTTATGCACGCTAAAGATATTGAATTACAAAACTGATTTGTTGTACTGGATAAAGAGTTGATCTTTCCCAGACCATAATTACACCCATGGCATTTGTCTACAGCAAGAAAAACGTAGAATATTACCAGACTCATCTATTCATTTCCTTTTTTTACCCACAAAAAGCCTTTCAAGAAAAGGCAATATCACAGTTCAATTTAAAAAAAATCAACCCTTATGGCCATCATAAGGGCTTCCACCGTTTTTCCCTTTCAGTGTCATTTCCACTCCAATAGACATGACAATTTGAGTAGAGTTTATGATTACCTCGACATTGAAGTACTGACCTGATCTGTGCAGACACCTGTAACAGCCTGTGACTGGTGTCGGACCAAATTTACAACCAGGGAGTGATGCTTCAAGTGAGTTGTTAAAAGAGAAGAGGAGGAAATGTCTTGGCTATTTTGTCATGAGCAGAACAGGATATGTCTGAGCTGTTGCATGATAGATTTCCCAACTTCAAATGAGATGAGGAGTTAAATAATGCTGTAGACAATGTTCTCTGTATTGTTCAGTGTTAAAACACATATTTCAAAAACAAATAATATCTACATGTTGACTAGTACTTAGAAAATTATGTTTATTTGAAGGCAGCTGCAGCAGTGTTCTCAATAATGATCAATTCAAATGGTATAACCACAAAAAAATAAAGTTAATACATCACGAAAAAGCCAAAGAACACACCTTATAAGAAATTTTTTGCCCTCATTTGACTCCTCTAAAACTTAGCTATAGACGTTTATAAAGTCGATGAATGACAGAAATGAGAAATGACACAAAGCCCAGTAACCTTTAGTTTGACCGTAATAAGATGATGTTGATTCTTTAACAGCCAAAGGTCACTGCTCTGAGGATTCTGGGGCACCTCTAAGTAGTAAGAGGGTACAGCAAGTAATTTATTCATAGAGGAGCCTAACCATGTAATGCCAATGCCATTTTTGATATGAATATTAAATCAAAAAATGACAGAAAGAAGCTAAAATGGATGTAAACTGATGGCCTGTTTCGTTAAGTTGCACACAATTGTTATTCATGTATTGTTTTATTGCCCAATGATTTTTGATTGTGTCTAGTTTCAGATAGCTGGCTATTATCAGGATAACAATGATGCAAGATAAGAGAGAACTTGAGCCCTACAGGGAGCTTGTAATTAGAGAACATGTTAAGAACCCAGAATTTATCCCTAGGACTATAGACTTTATAAAATATGGACATAGTATTTGTGTCTTCACCAATAGATTTCTGAAGAGCCATTGTGAAGCTCAATGTGGTTGGCTCCGCCGTGCCATCTTGGCAGTGATGACACTCCTAACTACTACTACTACTAACTCCCCGACTAAATAAAATAAATGGGCAAAGAGGTGGATGCGCTTAATATATTCTTACTTGTTTGGTGGAATAGATGTGCTTTGTCTACAAACATCAGAGTGGTGTTTGGGCAACAAAAGAGAGCTGCTCTCTGTTGTGTTTTATCTGCAAAAACCCGATTGGTAATAATCAAAAAATATTGTTGTTATTTTACGTATAACATTTGGATAGGAATGGGAGTTTGCATTTCTGTAGTGTTCGAGAAAATACGGTCTTTAAATTAGTTTCATCTGTCGAGGTTATACGACATAAGGAGTTGGGGATCCAACATTTAATCCAACATTTACTAATGAACCCCCATAAACACATCTACTCCTGTAATTCTATATTTTCCACTCAGTACTACATTGGCCTGATGCTCTCGGCACTGCCTCATTGAATAGGCCACCCAGTAACAGATTAGATAATCGGGCCTATCCTTACTTCCAGATATGGCATATTCAATCACCTCTGTGTTTTCATCCACAGCCAATGCCAGATTAGCCCAGGGCTTCCAGTCTGTAATTATGGCCACCTTCAAAATGATTCTTCATTCATTCATGTTAGCAGGCGCCAGTAACCTACTGCTAGAAAAAAACAAAAGGCTAATGGAGCTGAAGGCTGGAAAAAATTGACAGACGTGATCCCAGCCTGTGGTTTTAAAAAGGGTCAGGAAGACAAACACCAATAAAACAGAATGGGAAAAGAAGAGATCTCATCTAAACTGAAATTACTAACAAATCTGGTTTTCAAAGATCTCTTGGTTGGAAATCACTGCCAAACACACTCGACTCAACAGTGCAGAGTTCCCAAGAGGAAGGGAATATATGTCGAAATACTGTACAGAAGCACAGAATGTAGGACCATAGTACATCAAGGAATAACAAAGGTGCAGCAAACAGAATGGGATAAGGGAAACAGCTGCAGGTTTTATCCAGCTAACCGTGTAGCATACTTCGAATTTAAGAGGGTGCAGATGGGATAACGTTGTGATTACTAGGCTGAGATTAAATCACTGTGCACTAAAACATGGCTTGGTTAGGAAGCATCCCGATGTCAAGTGCAGCTGTGGAGAAGCAGAGATTGTGAAACGTGGTTTGATCCACTGCAGCAACTATCACGAAGACAGAAGCAAAGGAAGAAAAAACATCTTCCAAGCAGAACTGCCAGAGACTGGAGCTACAAACTTCTTGCATGGAAAATTTGGCAAAACACAACAAGAATGCTACATTCTGCTATATTACTCACCCAGTCACAATCCTTTTAATCCCACTCCAATACAGGCACCCATGTTGGACGTGAAGGGAGGATGTCTGGAAATTGTGCCAGGGGAAACAGAGAAACGACTAGAGTTCCTGATGAAACATGTCATGCTACTCGAGGGAAGAATAGAGGAAAAGCTACCCAACACCCACTCTCTCTGCTCCAAATCTACTTGGAGAGCTACTGCGTACCCCAGATTCATTCTCAAGTTCCCAAGGTCGCATTAACGAAAAACGCAAAGAAGAAGCAGTGATATGGGAAGAAATTAAAGAACAGCCAATTGCGATGAAAACCAGACAGAAGACAGAAGAGCAAAAAGCTGTACAACAGATGCCACTCATGGCAACTCCAGGAGGGAACACAATATACCACGCTTGGAGTCATCGTGATTTGGAGAGTTTGGCAGGAATTCTTACTGGAATGCTCTGAGAGAAGCTTTTCCCACCACCCGCAACATAACAGCAGTGACAGGCCTAAAGAAAGGAAATGATGAAGAAATGCACTGGAGAAAGACATGACTCCTCTGCATCAGCTACCAGGTTGTGGAGAAATGCAGTGATAAAGGCCCTATCTGCTCATGTCCAAAACTGTCTGAGGAGTGTGGTGGGACTAGACACAATGCCTGATGCACTTTGGAGAGAGCACCTTGTGCACCATGAAGAGCATCACAAGCAAACAGAAGTGCAGAAGGAAGAAGAACACTTGACAATCACCAGAAGGTTTTGGAAGAGGAAGAGGAAGAGGAAGAAATCCTCCCAACACTCACCAAATGCCTCTCTCTGCATGGGAACATTCCCAGGGCTGGGATGGCTCCTCCCAATGAGGATGCCCAGAGGATCCAACTGCAGGTGAAGCTATTCCAGCTCAGAATGAACCAATGGTCACCTGTACGATAGAAGGAGAAAAAATGGAATTGATGGTGGATACAGGAGCAACAGCGTCCTGTATAACTTCCTTGAAAGGAAAAACACCACCTCTCTCCACAAAGACACTTCGGACAGTTGGATACTCGGGAAGAACAGAACAACAAAAGTATACCATGCCATTGGTCACTGAACTTGGTTAACAATCCCTTCTACACCCTTTTCTCTTCTCCCAAAATGTCCTGTAAACCTGATGGGTAGAGACCTGCTGGTTAAAACTGGAGTACGAATTCTATCTTCCAGTGATGGACTGATTATACAGGACAAATTTCCAGGACAAATACCTCTGCATGGACAGTATCAAACAGATCAAAGGATCTTGATAATGACATCAAGCCCTACCCAAGATATTGAAGAAACTACCACAACAGTGTATTAGAGATTTGGAAACCGAACCATTGAATAATCCAGATAAAATTCTATACAGTGATGGCTGCTGCTACAAAGGAGATGAAGGAAATATAGCTTAAGTGGGACAAACACACTAACTTTGGAAGCACGCATCATTCCACAGCCAGCCTCTGCACAACCTGCATTAACACAAGCATTGAAACATGGAGAAGGCCAGAGAATAAATGTATACACAGACTCTGCTTATGCATATGGCGCTGTCCACATTGACGGTCCCCAGTGGATGAGAAGAGGTTTCCTGACTTCATCCAAAAATCCTGTCAAACATGCTGAAGCATTAAAAGCCCTACTGAAAGTGGCACTGCTGCCATCACACATTGCTGTAATGAAATGCAAAGGTCATCAAAAAACTGATACAGCAGTGGCAAAGGGAAATGACGCAGCAGACAAGGCAGCTAAAGTAGCATGCGGCTACACAAAGCAAATTATTTGTTTGAACAGTGAAAATCAAGAGCAACTCACATTGGAGACCATCAAAGAAATGCAAGCACAAGCAGGAGTCTATGAGCATAATCAATGGGCTCATAAGGGAGCCACCAAGACTGAAGGAATCTGGAGAGCTCATGATGGCAGACTTGTGGCACCAGCTAAACTATGCCACATGTTGATCAAACAAGCCCATGGCCCCATGCATGTTGGAAAACTAAGAACAACAAGAGACATAGAGGTAGAATGGTGGTACCCATTCATGAAGGAGATGGTTGAAAACGTTGTAACAGAATGTGATACTTGTTGTAAATTTAACAATAAAAGAGCATACAAGTGTCCAATGGGTCGTTTTCCAGTGCCAGACAATTCAAAGAGATATGTATTGACTATACAGACATGGGAGCAGAGAATGTTGTAAGAGGGTACAGATATGTCTTGGTAATGGTCGATCGTTTCACTAAGTGGATTGAAGCCATTCCCTGCAAAAAAGAAGATGCCCATTCTGTAATCAAATGGTTAAAAAATGAACTCATACCAAGCTATGGAGTTCCACGTTGCATACGATCAGATAATGGGACACACTTCACTAGCCATAAGCTTGAAGACGTAGAAAAGTACTTTGGCATAACACACATTTGGGTCAGTATATCATCTGGCATCACAGGGTTTAGTAGAACGTGCGAATCAAACACTAAAAAGAAAAATTGCTAAAGCATGTTATGGTAACAAGTTAAAGTGGGTAAATGTCCTACCTTTGGCACTCATGTCAATGAGATCCTCACAAAGCCGTCAAACACATTGGTCTCCACATGAATTGTTAACCGGTAGACCAATGCCTGGCCCTCCATGAGAAGGAGGGCATGGTCCTGTATTAGATCTATGGCAGATTGAGGCAGATGAATATTGGCTAAAATTAATCGAGTTTTGTCTACACAGGTGGAAGCAGCAGCAGAGATACCTGACGAACCACCAGAGACTCCTGTTGGACCAGGTGATTGGGTAGGGCTCAAGGTCCACAAAATAAAGTGGTCTGAACCTAGGTGGACTGGACCGTGGGAGGTGACAGAACGCACTTCACACGCGCTCCGGGTAAAAGGTAAAACAGGAGCTAATTGGCACCACCTCACACATTGTGTACCTGCACTGGCGCCTTCTCGCTCATTAGCAGAAGTTAGACAGGATTTGAACCTGCTGGAACAAAACAGTAATGACTAATTGATTTGTGAATCTAGAATCAGCATCAGAGGATAAATTGTCGTTAGATTATACTAATTTTACCGCTGTCACAATTATTTGCATGTCCGTCTAAGTGAGCAGATAAAACCAGTTAAATGTTGCCAAAAATAGACAAGAAAATGAACCAGAATATTTCTCTGTGGGGAAACTCTCGGGTGTTAGCTGAGTTAGCACTGCTTGCAATTCTTCTAAAATGAGACTGCACCCTCTAACACCCTACTAATGAAACGAATGAAACGCATGAGACGCATGAAACGCGATGAAGCCGTAGATATTAAGGAAGGCGTAATTACCGTTACAGAAGAGAAAGACAAGATCACCTCGTTTGAATTTGATGTAAATACCATGATGTCTGCTAATGGCTTCAAATGGAGCACACATTGTGATTCCAACAAAGCTAAGTATCTATGTACACCTCCCTGTAATTTTCCAAATGTGTTTGCACACTCGAACGGGGGATGGATTAATCTAAAACGCCCTTTGGTTGAAAAATGGAGAATCATTAAACGAAGCCCATGTCAGTGCGGTGAAAGTGAACCACCTAATCCTAATCCTGATTCAAGAACTCTTCCTGGTAATGGGCATCCGACAAATTGTAACCCTGTGGTCATCACGATTTTCAACCCTGACATCTCTGATTCTGGCCTGTACGATTTAGGGATATCAAAAAATCCTAAATACCCACTTTTCATCTTTTGGTTGAAGGTAATAGAGCCAGGAACAAACACTCCTGACAAAACATCCCATAAAGTATATGCTGATTTAGCAAAGAAAATAATGAGAGTGACTTATCTGAACATCACCAGTCTTAAAGAAACAATGGCAGTGGAGACAGGATATCAAGAGAGAAATGTGTGGTTGGATTGGGTGAGATACTCTGTTGAAAAAAATAATCAGGCAAACTGTGTTGCATGCGCCACTGCTAGACCTAGTTTAGCCACTATGCTATTCCCATTGAATCTGAATAATGACCCAACAGGTCTCCAGTGTATGCATGCTTTGCACACTCTTGTCAATCCCCCAGGCTGCACATCTTTGGCCCTGTTGTATCCAGTGACCAGAAAAGACATTGTTCCACCTCAATTTTGGGCCTATGAAGGCGCTTATGAGTGCATCAGCAAGACCAGTGGGGCAGGCACTCAGGTAGGACATTTGAAATGGTGTAATTCCACTTTAGAGGTTGCCAACGGAGGGATGGTGTTTGCAGCAAAGGTGTCATTCATGCCATTTGCCAGAGCTGACGTATGGTGGTACTGTGGTACAAAAACCCTGTATCCAGCCCTACCGCCAGACTGGGTAGGTACCTGTGCATTGGTATAGATGGTAATGCCTTTCTACATCATGCCAATCACTGCTGAAGAACTCTCCGATCTGTCTAGTGGGGATAGTTTCCCGAGTCGAACTAAACGTTCTGTTCCCGGTGGAAGTTTCAGCTCCACAATTCACATAGACTCCATAGGAGTACCACGTGGTGTGCCCAATGAATTCAAAGCTAGAAATCAAATAGCAGCGGGCTTTGAGTCCATTTTCGTTTGAGTCACTGTCAACAAAAATGTAGATTGGATTAATTACATTTATTACAACCAGCAGAGATTTGTAAACTACACCAGAGATGCTGTCACTGGACTGCATGAGCAATTAGAGAAGACTAGCCTGATGACACAACAGAACAGAATTGCATTAGACATGTTGTTGGCTGAAAAAGGGGGTGTCTGCAAATTGTTTGGATCTGTGTGTTGTACACAGCCCCTGATGGATCCATTACCAAAGCTTTGAAAGGACTCAACTCACTCAGCATAGAGCTAGCAATAAACAGTGGGTAGAGAATTACTTCACAAGCTCGATGGAGCGTTGGTTTGGTCAGTGCAAGATGATGATGTTGAGCATTCTGTTGATCATACCGATAATAATAGGTATATTAATCCTGTGTAGATGCTGCTTCATCCCGTGCATCCGTACCCTGACCACTAAACTGATCACCACTGCCCTGACCAAAGAGAGAGCCACTGAGACAGGTCAATTTTGATGCAAGGGGAAGACAAGTTCCTCTTAGAAAATGACATAGAGGAGGAACTAGATAGTCTGAAGGGAGATGTTTTTGTGTGAATAACAAAATGTTCACTCCTGCCATACCTCAGCCACTGATTTTACTGTAGTTAGTCTCACACTGTAGGTACCGTCTAATACAGATACCTCAGTCTTATATAGACATTGCAAGTTACTGATATTTACAGTTTTTTACTGATGTTACATGTATACTGAGATTTACTGTTTTTTACTGATGTTATAAGTTTACTGAGATTTACAGTCTTATACTGAAAGTGTTTTTTATATAACTGAAGTTAAATGTTTTATGCTGGAATAACAAAGTGAAACTTAAAGGGATTTTTACTGGAACCAAAGGGATTTTTTATTAAAGATAATGCTATTACCGAAGGTATTTTTTATTTTATTTTTATAGTTATTGTTTTTTACTTCAGGTATGTTTTATGATTGAAATAAAAACCAAACAACTAAGAATGTATTGTTCTATACCATAAGTTGTATTTGTACACCAATTGGTGCCTTATATTTACTGGATAATATACACACCATAAATGAGGGTGAAGTAAATAACTCCTGATTGTATTAATTCACCCTTGATGATTATCACATGTATTTGTCCACCTCAATCAGTATGTATTTTTGCACAACATGTATTTCTGCACAACATGTGTTTCGGCACAATATGTATTTTCTGGACTGAATGTATAATAAACACAATATTGAATGTGAAACACATTAGGTACACTTCTCCTTTAAGATAGAACAGGTCTACCACCATCTCGTCATAACGCTGCTCTCCAAGGGGCGTGGCCGCGCCAACGTGGACCAATGGGAGAAGAGGACGCCCTTCTGAGGAGAACTTAGCAAAATGTTTACGATGTTTCTGTACCACTTTCAGTTTTACCAACAGACAGCTAACTGGATCTTTATTGATTCGGACTGTGGACTTGGTGTGCTGATAGTGCCCTCGGCTGAGAGTATTATTGAAATGCTGTCATCATCACTTTAAATAAATACTATCTTGAACATTCAGAAGTTTGCTGAATTGATTTGAAAGGCAGTCATAGTGTCCTGAGAACTCCGACACCCGACACTCTACATGAAGATTATAAAATAGCAGGGTTATTTAGACTAACTCTCAGAGTTTCAGCAGACTGGTCTGATGAACTGACTGACTGATAGACATGATTAAACAGGAGTAAAAAATACAGTCAATATATCAACAATAGAAGAGAGAGAGATATGGCT
The DNA here is from genome assembly GCF_900634415.1 of Cottoperca gobio. Taxonomy (NCBI): domain Eukaryota; kingdom Metazoa; phylum Chordata; class Actinopteri; order Perciformes; family Bovichtidae; genus Cottoperca; species Cottoperca gobio. The sequence continues at coordinate 23,276,412 of NC_041364.1, forward strand.
ATAGAACATCACTAACAGGCAGACCGTGGTCCGAGTCCGGACCCAGATGCCGAACTATCCGGACCCGGACCTATAATCAATAAATTATTAAGGGACTTTCAATTTTGACGGGGTGCTTCTATTTTAACCGGCGCAGCTTTTTCCGTTTTTACGGCACTGGTTTAGCGGTTCAGGGAACTCACAGACCAATTGCATGCAAGTTAAGCCATCCCACGTGATGCTACTCAGCCAATCAAAAATGTGTATTCCAGGCAGCAAACATTGCGACTCTGAATACAGACAGATGGGAGGCAACAGGCGAGTGACAGACGGAAAGCGATTAGACGAGTTAGCGATACAGGGAGAGAAGACGGAGAAAGGTAGAGAAACACAGACTAAGAGACGAGTGAGCGGCAGACAGAGAGAGAAAAATAACTACTCATGGCGCTCTCCAAGAAGAGAAAAGTCAACAGCTCATTCATGTTCATCCTTCCCACTGGGAGCACAACACCAGTATCTCATATGCTCAGAGACCGTTGTGCTCATTAAAAGTGGTGATGTGAAACGCCACTATGAGACAAAGCACAACGTTTTTGACCAAACATACCCACTCAAGTCTGAACTGAGGGCACAGAAAATAAGCACTCAGAGCCCAATATGATTTGGATTTGTGACAAAATAGAGCAAATAGGCCTACCTGTCAGCATCATCAGCCACAGAGAAAGATTTAACCCAGGATGTGCTAGCCTGGGTTAAACTGTTCAATTGTTAAGATGTGTTGAGACTGATTTATTCTAACATTGGTTGAGAGTGTTAAATCAAGATGTAAAACAGTGAAAGAAAAAGGGAAACTCAAGCTGCTGCTACCCTTTATTTTATTTTAATTTTATGTTTTTTAAGAACATTATACATATCTACAGTATTAATATATATCTGTATAGTTCAATGTTAAGTGACAATAAATATTGTCGAAATGTTTTTAAATTGTACTTTCTTTATTAGATTTGAAAGTCAATTGTTGATTATGTGCAGACGTTGATACAGCTACTTCAGGCTACTTCAATATACAGTATATCTCAAAAGTGAGTACACCCTTTAGATTTTTGCAAATATTCTGTTATATCCTTTCAGGGGATAACATTATCCTACTGAAACTTTGATATAACTTAAAGTAGTCAGTGTGCTGCTTGAATAACAGTATAGATTTATTGTCCTTTGAAAATTACTCAGTACACAGCTGTTAATGTCTAAACAGCTGGCAACAAAAGTGAGTACACCCCATAGTGAACATGTCCTAATTGTGCCCAAAGTGTCAATATTTTGTGTGACCACCATTGTTATCTAGCACTGCTTTAACCCTCCTGGGCATGGAATTCACCAGAGCTGCACAGGTTGCTTCTGGAATCTTCTTCCACTCCTCCACGACGACATCACGGAGCGCACGGATGTTGGACACCTTGCACTCCTCCACCTTCCTCTTGAGGATGCCCCACATGTGCTCAATTGGGTTTAGGTCTGGAGACATACTTGGCCAGTCCATCACCTTAACCTTCAGCTTCTTCAGCAAGGCCGTTGTCATCTTGGAGGTGTGTTTAGGGTCATTATCATGTTGGAAAACTGCCCTACGGCCCAGTTTCCGAAGAGAGGGGATCATGCTCTGCTGCAGGATGTCACAGTATATATTGGATTTCATGTGTCCCTCAATGAAATGCAGCTCCCCAGTGCCGGCAACACTCATGCAGCCCCAGACCATGATGCTGCCACCACCATGCTTGACTGTAGGCAAAACACATTTGTCTTGGTACTCCTCACCAGGGTGCCGCCACACACGCCGGACACCATCTGACCCAAACAGGTTTATTTTGGTCTCATCAGACCACAGGACATGGTTCCAGTAACTCATGTTCTTGGATTCATTGTCTTCAGCAAACTGTTTGCGGGCTTTCTTATGCATCGGTTTCAGAAGGGGCTTCTGTCTGGGGCGACGGCCATACAAACCGATTTGATGCAGTGTGCGGCGTATGGTCTGGGCACTGACAGGCTGACATCCCACTTCTGCAACCTCTGCAGCAATGCTGGAAGCACTCGCACGTCTATTTTTGGAAACCAACCTCTGGATATGACGCTGAGCACGTGGACTCAACTTCTTTGGTCGACCCTGGCGAGGCCTGTTCCGAGTGGAACCTGTCCTGGAAAACCGCTGTATGATCTTAGCCACTGTGCTGCAACTCATTTTCATGGTGTTGGCAATCTTCTTATAGCCAAGGCCATCTTTGTGAAGCGCAATAATCCTTTTTTTCAGCCGCTCAGAGAGTTCCTTGCCATGAGGTGCCATGTTGTCCAGCATTCAGAGAGAATTGTGCCCAAAACACCAAATTTAACAGCCCTGCTTATCATTTACACCTGAATCCTTGTAACACTAACGAGTCACATGACACCAGGGCGGGAAAACAACATCATTGGGCACAATTAGGACATGTTCACTATGGGGTGTACTCACTTTTGTTGCCAGCTGTTTAGACATTAACAGCTGTGTACTGAGTAATTTTCAAAGGACAATAAATCTATACTGTTATTCAAGCAGCACACTGACTACTTTAAGTTATATCAAAGTTTCAGTAGGATAATGTTATCCCCTGAAAGGATATAACAGAATATTTGCAAAAATCTAAAGGGTGTACTCACTTTTGAGATATACTGTATATCACACTAATTCATAACGCAAGTTAAACATTATGATGCTCCGGACCTTTGCTCGCGGAAATTTTCTCTAACTGGACCTCTTAGAATTTTAGTTGAATACCCCTGGTGTAACGAATGCAGACCATTCGCGGACAGGATGTGCCGCAGAATGTGTATTCTTACTGTCTGCACATGCAGTGCACATACAGCGTGGAGTTGTGTGAGTCACGACTTGCGTAATATGGGAAGTTAACACTCTACAGACTATGGTAGGTATGTAAGGGATTCTGTTACTAAGCTACCGCCAGCAGGTACTGGCAAAACAAATGCTGACAGAAACTCTCGAGACCAAACTCCATATACGCAAATTGGCTGACACCAAAGAACAGAAACTCTGCTCTTAGTTTCAAAATACTTCACTATGTTCACCAGCAAGTCTCTAATGTAGTTTTCCATCTGGTGGTCAGGTAGGGTACAGGGGAGTTGTCATATTTGCTACACATACACACAAAAATAAATGTACACATATTTTAGCGATTGCTCATATAAAGATATTGACTAGTGCAGCTTTAACGGATTAGTTTTTACATGAAATGCTTAATCCTCTGTTCTGAAACACCTGGCAAATGAGAAGACAGTATGCCATCAAGTCTCTCGTCCAATAGAAATGCCACTCGTTGTCCATACATGACAGAATTTAATCAGTTTAGTGTTGCTAACTCCATGTGTTGGCAAGGTGTCTAAGAGGTCCCTGCTCTGTGATTCTTACTGCCTTCAACGTGGAGCTAATTATGTTAGTTCAGACTGCTAATGCACTGCTTTTAATGTGAATTGCCAGCTTCACTGAATCATAACTATTTGACCTAATACGCAAAGGAGAGGAGACTATGCATCTCAGTGATGGTGGCAGTAAGGCTGCAAGTTTTGGCACAAAATACTTAACCTCGACAGTCGGGAAGAGAGAGAAGAGGCTGAGAGTACATAATACTGGACAACAATACTGGAATACACACCTTAATTTATGTTTTAAAAGAGCACTAATAGGAAATACAGTGGCTTTTGATTGTGTTTGACACATTTTCATTGAGCTGGACAATAAAGGCAATATAATCTAAATCTGGCAGGCACATATGAACATATAAATTAGTTTGTAATGGAACTCATATGGAAATGTTTTCTTTGTAATGGAAGAGGAAGTGGATGACAGCTCATCGCTGCTAACTAATCACATACTGCATACATTTCCTCTTCTCTATAATTCCATCCAGACTAATATATTACCAACACTTGACATAATCGCACTAATGGTAAAATGGAATTTGTTAACTTGTAGCCAACACCGCTCACAAATATGCTATATGTGCGGGGCATTCATGTCAACTTATTAAGAAAACGGGTTGTGTTTCCTTTTGACAGTCTTGTATTAGATCATTTATGAGTGTGAGGGTTATAAAAACACTTCTTATACTAGAGGCAAGATCAGCTTTTGTTTAAAGCTAGAGATAAGTGAAATAATATTAAAGTCATAGATACATGAAGGGCACTTCCCTTCAGTTGTTGAGTAATTGCATCTGCATTGCATCATGGTATTGACAGGTATTGACTTTGTGCTAATCTAATTTGGAGCCAAATGCAAACAATCTGATGAAATGCACATGAGCAGAGTGAGGTCTTAGAATAGAAATCCTGTCTCAAACTCCTCTACCTTTTAGTCACTCATCATGCAGGAACCACTTGTATAAAGATTTGTTTTTAAGTGGCATATGAGTAATGCCACTTAAATATATGCCTGAACTGTAGTGTCATGTGCTTAATGACTTGCCATACATCTTTAGATTTTATTGGATTGAATATTTTTTGCATAACAACTCATGCAATTACGTTTTTCTACCAAGAAACAGCTCTGCAAAAACATGGAGTTGATTGAGTTTTCTATCTCATTGGGATACTTTTGATTTAATTGAGCGTTAAAAACAGATATGGGCAGCTAATGATAATTTGAGCTACTTTTTGTGTCACTTGGGCAGTTTATCCAAATGACAAGAAATCAAACTCACCAAACCACTCTTCCAACAATCATCAACTCTAGTTTGGTCTTAAAGACAGAGTAAGATGTAAAAATATGTCGGCTCTACAGGCTGTTTCCTCCCTCTGTCTCTCTCTCTCTCTCTCTCTCTGCCGTGGCTGGCCTCTTTTTGATACTGGGTTAGCTTTCGCTGAGTATTCTCGCATAGCCTGACCAATCTCTACACTCCATTTGAGCGCTTTGCCAGCTGCCCGCTGAACAGCGACTTTCACTCAGAACGTTAAATTAGCTAAATAAAAAGAGAAAAAAACCTTAAAAAAACAATTGGCTATGTACTCAGTCATTTGCCTATATATTCATCAAATTGCCCAACCATATATATATACACATATTGTATTTACATAGTGTATTTACATTACCTTGGGGGTTTCATTGGGCTGTATTTGTCAATCAATCGGTCAGTCGGTTTCATTGGTCTTATTGAATGATGATCGGGAGTCTGTTGCAGGATTTTACGTATTGAGTACAAGGTATTGATTACTGAGGTTCTCTAACATAGTTGATAGTGACCTCTGTAACATTCTCCACTTCCACTCCTCCTTCATATAAAGTAATTCTTCATTTCTGTGTCAGACACTTTCTCTAGAGTGACTCATACTGACCCCTGTAACACCTCTACTACCACTCATTCCTTCAGAGTAATTATGTTCTCTGTCAAACTCCCTTTTCCCTGCCTGCAAGCCAATGGTGTATACACAGTTCAACTCTTTTCGTTTTCTAATTTCATGTTCAGCCTTATATTTGGAGGTTTATATTTCATTGTAATTGTAAAAATATACTCAATTTGAACTTGCTACGTAACCACCTGCTACTGAAAAAGACATTATAACACATGACTGAATACCATTTTTCCACCTAACAGTGAAATTAACATTGCATAGTATTTATTAAAGTAATTCTTGACCCAATCATCACCTCATGGCACTCTCCATACACTTCTTATAAAATAAACTGGACTCTTGCCGAACTCACTCTAAAAGCACTCTGCTCGCTCTCCTTTCCATCAAGTTGATAGAAAGTATTCTTTACTACTGATCTTGACCCATAACTAATTTTCTTCAATAGCTCGCTCTATTTCTTCTCTGTTTCTGAGTCCCTTTAAGTTTAATGCAGCGCGACCCCTTACTGGAGCTTTCCTGACTCACAACCATTCGCACTGCTTTCTTGCATAACTCAGTCTCCCTTTATGATTGATTAAATGTTTTTTTCATCAATAGTTGAGTGCTGAGAAACTTTCCTTTGCTGTTTTTCATAGCTCATTGTCCTTCTCATTGTTGTCTCTTTTTGGCTGTTCCCTCTACCTGTCATGGTGTCAAGGTTAGAGATTGCAGTGCATCCTATGTCACGCTCTCCAACAAAGAGCCAGCCGCTGGCATAAGCAGTGCATGCAAATGCTAGACGCACTTAGGTACTGTAGGGGCGCACAGCAGGGGGGAAATATATACCAGTATAACTAACAAATACATTAAAACAACGTGGTGATAGGTATCAAGGGAAACATCCAAGTTCATCCAGGTTCTGAAAAGTATTTTTTATTTTTTTATATCTCTTTATGTGTTTAAATGTATATATTTGTCTATATATGTGTATGGGTATGTATGTGTATGTATATATATATATATATATATATATATATATATGTGGGTGTTCAGGTGTGTGTTTATGTATATGTATATGTATACATACATATATGTATATATACTGTATATGCATTTATATTCTTAATTTCTGGGACTGTGAGAAACAGCTTTTCGATCTCCCTGCTTACGAACAGAAGTTGTGTATATAAGTCTATGAGAAAAGGACCCTACATACCTCAGTAAATATTTTCCCAATAAGTTTCCACTCAATGTCGTGTCTAGGCCGTAATTACTTGTTCCAAACAGAACATTTTGGGCTGCATGATTGTGGAAACTGAGTTATTACAATGTGGAGGAAAAGATAGAGCCGTTGATAGCAGGCAAACTCAGTGTCTTGAGTCACAACAGTCCTGTACATTTTGTGTGAGTAGATACACCACATTACGCTCCTGTCGCAGTTTACGGGACTGTCGTGACTCAGGATGACAAGCTGACAATGATGTCAGTTTTGTTTGTCAACAAGATTTTTTTTCTGGTTAAGAGAGGAGAAGCCATGGAAGTTGACTGAACAATGTATATTCTACTCCGCTCATTCTTTTTCTATCTACCAGAAAGCTGACTCCAGATATCAGGCTGATGTCTAATATTATTGTGAATTATTTTGGCGACAAAAACGACTGCAATATGCTGATGTGATCCTCATCCCAACCGCTTCACACTCGGCTGCGAACCGATCCAGTGACTGTTGAAGGTCACAGACCGATGATGCCATAAGGACCACATCATCTGCAAAGAGCAGCGATGAGATCCTCAGGTCACCGAACTGCAACCCCTCTCCTCCACGACTACGTCTCGATATCCTATCCATGAAAATCACGAACAGGATTGGTGATAAAGCGCAGCCCTGGCGGAGGCCAACATTCACTGGGAACGAGTCCGACTTACTGCCGAGTATCCGGACACAACTCTTGCTTTGGGCGTACAGGGATTGGATGGCCCTCAGAAGTGACCCCCTCACCCCATACTCCCGCAGCACCTCCCACAGTATCACCCGGGGGACCCGGTCATACGCCTTCTCCAGATCCACAAAACACAAGTAGACCGGATTCATAGGCCCCCTCCAGGATCCTTGCGAGAGTGAAGAGTTGGTCCGTTGTTCCACGACCAGGACCACCACCCTGGTCTGCCAACCCCTAGGCACTGTCCCAGACTTCCCATCTCATCAACCTCTACGCTTTGCCACTGTGGAGTTGTTTGACTACCTCAGTGACTTCCATCAGGGAAATTGATGATGATCTCCCATCAGCTTCCAGCTCTGCCTCTACCATAGAGGGCGTGTTAGTCGGATTCAGGAGTTCCTCAAAGTGCTCCTTCCACCGGCCAATTAACCTTCTCAGTCAAAGTCAGCAAGGTCCCACCCTTGCTGTACACAGCTTGGATGGTTCCTCGCTTCCCCCTCCTGAGGTGCCGGATGGTTTTCCAGAAGTACCTTGGTGCCGACCGAAAGTCCTTCTCCATAGCTTCTCCGAACTTCTCCCACACCCGCTGCTTTGCTTCTGACACGGCAGAGGCTGCCGCCCTTCTAGTCCTTCGGTACCCTGCAACTGTTTCCGGAGTCCTCCCAGATAGCATAACCCGGAAGGACTCCTTCTTCAGTCGGCTTCCCTGACCAGCGGGGTCCACCACGGTGTTCGAGGGTTACCGCCCCTTGAGGCACCTAAGACCTTGAGACCACAGCTCATCAACGCAGCTTCAGCAATAGAAGTTTTGAACATCGCCCACTCAGGTTCAATGCCCCCAACCTCCACAGGGATGTCTGAAAAGCTCCGCCGTAGGTGTGAGTTGAAGATCTCCAGGACAGGGGCTTCCTCCAGACGTTCCCAGTTCACCCGCACTACCCGTTTGGGTTTACCAGGTCTGTCCAGAGTCTTCTCCCACCCCTTGATCCAACTCACCACCAGATGGTGATCAGTTGACAGCTCCGCCCCTCTCTTCACCCGAATGTCCAAAACATGCGGCCTTAGATCAGATGATACGTTTACAAAATCGATCTTTGACCTTTGGCCTAGGGTGCTCTGGTACCACGTGCACTTATGAGCATCCTTATGTTCGAACATGGTGTTTGTTATGGCCATTCCATGACTAACACAGAAGTCCAACAACAAACGACCGTTCGGGTTTAGATCAGGGAGGCCCTTCCTCCCAATCACGCCTCTCCAGGTGTCTCCATCGTTTCCCACGTGTGCGTTAAAGTCTCCCACCAAGACTACAGATTCTCCTACTCGAATACTCTGAACTGCGGTTTGGGGCATAGGCACAAACAACAGTCAGAGTTTTCCCCCCATAACCCGAAGGCATAGGGAGGCGACCCTCTCGTGCACCGGCGTAAACTCCAACAAAGCGGCGCTCAGCCGGGGGCTAGTGAGTATCCCCACCTCGGCCCGACGCCTCACACCTTGGGCAACTCCGGAGAAGAATAGAGTCCAACCCCTATCCAGGAGTACGGTTCCAGAGCCAAACTGTGCGTAGAGGTAAGCCCCACCAGATCCAACTGGTAGCAATCCACCTCCTGCACTAGTTCCGGCTCCTTCCCCCACAGAGAGCTGACATTCCACGTCCCCAGAGCCAGCCTCTGCTGCCCGGGTCTGGTCTGTCGAGGTCCCTGACCATCACTGCCACCCGTGTGACAGTGCACCCGACCCCAGCAGTTTTTCTCATGAGTGGTGGGCCCACAGGATGGATGGATGGGAGGCTTCTTCGGGCTGTGCCTGACCGGGCTCCGTGGCAAACCCGGCCACCAGGCGCTCGCTGTCGGCCCTCCCTCTAGGCCTGGCTCCAGACGGGGGGCTTCCTCCGGGCAGGGTCTCTCCTTTCCTTCCCCTCGCCTGAGACCAATTTGCCTTGGGAGACCCTACCAGGAGCACTTGGCTCCAGACAACACAGCTCTCAGGTTCATAGGGACACACAAACCTCTCCACCACAATAAGGTGATGGTTCCCAGAGAGGTCTCTATATATGTATATATATATATATATATATATATATATATACATGTCTGTTTTCTTTAGTTCAAACTTCGAACAATTATGACCCAACATCAGTTCACTTTTCCCCACTTTTTCATACGTCCTCTCTTTTAACCTCTCTCTCTCTCTCTCTCTCTGTCTCTCTCCCTCTCTCTCTGTCTCTGTCTCTCTCTCTGTCTCTCTCTCTCTCTCTATCTCTCGCTTCATTTTACTTTGTATAGTTAGCTATCACACAATGCCCTATGCCTTGCATTCACCTCCGGGGCCCATGAAACCTCTCGCTGTGGGAGAAAATTTGTTTACCATAATTAGCATATTACTCCAATTAGCACGTTACCCTTCGCCCTATTATTGCTGAAGTCTAATGAATAAAGGCTAATTAGAAATTAATCTGCTATTTATTTTATTTTCTTAAAAGAAAATTAAAAACGACCTTCGAACACTAATACAGGATAAGACGAGGTTTTGTTTAGGGAAAATTAATCATTAATTGTTTCAAAGTAAGAGTGTTATCACGAGAGCGAGAACAAACTACGCAGCAAAGCTACATTTCATATTAAAAAGCAAAGATTATCAGATTTGGAGAAACTAAAATGTCTTCCCTATATTTTATGAGTGTGTATACTTTATAGAATAGGCCTTCAACAGGGGGTCCGCGACCCCCAGGGAGTCCGCAGAGGTACTGAAGGGGGGTCACAAAGTTGTTTGTAGATAAAGTAATTTAAATGTTTAAATCAACAGTTGAAAACTCCTGCAGCTACACTGACCACAAATAGGATAGCAGATTCAGTTTTTATTGTGCATTCTGGTTTAGGAAGTTATTAGCTCTTGTTTATTTTATAGCTGACAGGAAAGAAATTGCTTTTTGACCTGACCGTGTAATTAAATGCTAATTAGAAAATGGCACATAAAAGGCCTCTGTATGAAAAGGTGCTGACACACTTTGGAGGGATAATTATTGTTTGACCGGACGTGGTATTCAACAGGATTTCAGTTTGGTAATTTCAGCCATGGAAGATAGGTTCAAACTGCACTTGAACACATCACAGTAGAACAAATACTGTGTATATAATATAAGCCACACAATCACAGAGAATCCAGCAGCAGACTTTCCTGATCAAATATAGCAAATGAGCTTAAACTCGAAAAAACAAGGACACGAGACGTTCCCGAAGAAACCGAATAAGAGTCGGTTTCTTTCAAGTGTAACATGGCTACATGGCTGTTTTCACTCATTATTGTTCGAGCCGCAGATCTTTTCAAATAATAGGATATCTTTATACTGAGGGATTCTTTTGTGCTCATTTCTCTAACACATGCCCAGCCATAGAAAAGAAGCTTCAAAGCTGGCTGATTTGAATCCCAACTCTTTGAACTAAATATAAAATTTATTTTTGGACGTTTGCTATCAATATTGGGAGGAAGGCTAAATGAGCCTCGACAGCAAGTGTTCTCACTGCTTCCACCCATAGAGGGCATTGTAAACTCAGCCATGTAGGAAGTGTCCCCAGAACATCAAGAATGTTGTTCATATTGCAAGATGGTTATTGCTTATTGTCCCAGATCCCTCTCAATCCTCTCAATCCTCTTAAACCTCGTATCCTCGCTGTTTCCCTTTTGGTTGTCCATGTTATGTTTTTAAATATTTAAATATTTCGTATATTTTTTGTTTTTTCTCTAACAAGCTAGTGCTTTGCGAGTTATGTTAACATGTTCCCCATCTTTGTTTAGCATGTTAGCATGCTTACAGTTGCTAATTCGTAAAAGAAAAAGTACTAAACAATGTATTACTAAAACTGCAAGTTTTCCGGTTACTTGGTAATGAACCAAAGTATTGGACAAACTAAAATGACTTGATAATTGCGATAGATTAAATGTCAGAGGGTCACCGAAGTTGGTACAATTTACAATATGTACCAAATTGTTGCAAATGTTACCATACAACTACTGCCTTTCCCTCAGGCAAAGATTACTCATAAACCTTTGGAAAAGTAAAGTGCTAGCAATCATTGGTTGTGGGCTGGAGCTGGTCTGTCAGGCCCATAAAAAATCCCATCTCCCATCTCCCCAAGTCCCATCTCTCACAACAATCGATACTCAATACTCATCATAAGTCAAGCAATCACTAATATCAAGCAAATATACTTTTCACGTTACTTTGCTTTTGGCAGACAAGTAATTGCAGCCACAGAAGCTCCTTGACAGGAAAAGACAAACATCAGTTATGTTTGAACAAACCAATACTGTCTTGTTTTCTGTGAAAGCATTGGTTTAATTATTCACTTATCAATCTTTAGACACATCCACAGTATAACTTGACTTCAGATGTTTGGCATGAAGGTTTGATGGCACCCAAGTAAGGATATGAAAACTAAAGATATTTTGAGGGCTTTTTATTTTAAATTTCACCGTAAACTAACCGCACATGTAATGTAGAAGTATACCTGTGTAAACAGCCGAAAACACACAAGTCATCCAACTTTAATGTTAAAATAAATGGCTTGTTCTTTGTCTACAAAAATTATCCATATGAGTGTTATCTGATTTGGTGCCCTGTGTCATCAAGACAACATCATTTGTACCTTCCAAAATCAGTCACCAATCACAGAGAAATTATTATTTAAGCATTTTGTACATGGTTATGGTTTGGTTAAGTCTAAGTGTTTGAACAAACAACTAATGCTGTGGTCTTTCTTGAAAAGGCAGTCCCATAAAAAGTCTCACATCCCTAATTATTTTGTTTAAACTAAATAAGCAAAGAAACATGAATCACAAGAGTAACATGGATATTGTCTCACAAAGAGCTGTAATTCAGAGTACCATTCAAAGAATATTAGAGTTGTTTGCTTCTGACTGGTCTGCAGTATCCTTGGGTACAAAGCAGCAGTCCAGGATGGTAAACTTTAGCATATTGAGCATATTTACAGACTCTGTGGTCGGTACTGGATTGGACAGGATTTCACCTTCAACCCCTGGCAAGTCTCTGTGCCATTAAAGGACATGTACAGCCACCAAAGTATCAAGTTGCCTGAGGCATGTTTTCGCCTGCTACCCAGACCACCAGGTCATTTCTAGATTAGGGCTCTTTAACTATTTTACCCAGGCATGACGTGAGTGAAAGGGGTCTCGTTAGGAGAGGGCACAAAATCCAAAAGTTCGTATTTATAAGCACCCAGTTCTTAATCCTGACTGACATTTTGTTATTTCTCACCTTTCCAATGCTACCCAATGGTGGTCAAGTGTCGAACCTGTGGGCCCTCATTAGTACGTAATTACTCCTGTAAAAGTGGTTCACTGAGCTGATGCATCTACCTATTCCCAGTTTTTACCAGTACAAACATTTGTTAAGAAAATAATACAGTTGCATATTTGAATTTGCTACTCTGTCAAAACAGTCTATATTGGGTCAAGCATCTTGACTCAAGCATATTTTAAATTTCCAATCATTTTGGCTGTGTTGATGCTGCATTTGGTGTGAAATTTGGCAATTTCCTTATTTATTTTTTCAAAGTTCAACATCATCTCATATAATAAGTCTATAATAAACTGTACAAAAAATTAAAAAAGTCAGACCCTGAAGACCAAAGATATTCCTATTAAAACCCATTAAAACCACAAATGTATGTATTCTATTATATCAGGCATTCAATCTAGAGCCTTGGATTCAACATTTTTCTTGTTTCCACTGGGGCTATTGCTGCTGTATTATGGAGCACTGCCGTGTGCAATACATACATACATGCAATACATCAAAATCAATACTATTGCTAATCATTGACATATTCCAAACTGTAAAAAAGCATTTAAAAATATTCTCTCTAGCATTTAGTATGCAGAAAATAAATAAAAACATAAAAATAAATAAATAAAAACAACAACAGTGGTTTTAGTTAAAGTAGTTAAAATTCTGAAAATGAATGCATATTTGGTAATTATGATCAGGATTGATATTGGTCAAAATATTTAACATTTTTGTCTCAAATGAGGCAAAAGGGTTAAGCTCCCAAGCTGCAGGCTTGCTAGTGGAAACGAGAGCTTTGTGGACATTAGCCATGGGGCTAGCTTAGGGCATTTTTTAAAGTTTCCTCATCTGCATTTGGAGAGGTTTTTTTAAATTGACCATGGATCAGCTAGAACTGTAGTTTTTGTCTGATGATAAGAGCAATTACAATCATACAACGGGTAAAATGTTCCCCCGCACCATTCGGCCACTTCTTACTTTTTACAGTCATGGTATTAGCCATTAAACTTTAAATGTAGTAGATGCGACCACTGTCAGCAGACTCTGAGATTATATATATTTTTTTAAAACCCGTCTGCAAAACTGTGTGAAATGCTTTGACCTGCATACGAAAACTAAAACTGTTGAGGCCATTAGCATTATAACGACAGTTCATTATGGTGATCAATTCTCTGCCTAGAAAGTAGCAGGTAATTTAATTACATATTGGGTTTTATAGCATTTTGAGCTCTGTGTCTTATAGTAACACTTTATAACTTACATGAATGATTTTCCCCACAACCTTATATGTCTTTTTTTATCATAAAAAAGGGAGAAAGCAGAAGGCAGATCAACTATGATATGTAGTTTTCTCTGGTAGAGAAGGATAATCAATCAATAGTTAAAGTATATCCTTTTCTGAGTTTTAGTTTGATCAATTTGCTTAGAAGATGCGTATACACATGGAATACACATCAGAGAAATCAGACCGGGCCTGTTCTCGCACACATGTGCTAATGAAACTCATGCTGCAGGATGAAAAACATATGCAGACCTGAAAGCATAAGAGAAGCTATCAGAAACTCACCTCCGATGAATTTAAATCATCATTGACTGGACACAGATGGTAGAGTAATAGTATTTGAGAAAGTGAGTATGTATGTGTGTGCATGCATAGTGCATGTGCATGAGTTGTGTGGCCTTGAGAGGCAGAGATGAACATTGAACCAACTTATGTTAAAATTGGATGTACCTCAGCTTCCAGTGCTGGCCGGATCCTCTCAGAAATGTATTAGCATTGCGTCAACTGAGGGTTAACAAGGTTTATCTGACAAATTGGACAAATTTGAGGTCTATGTCTCAAACGGCTTTTAGAGTTTATAATATAGCTAAGTTGAACAAAATACAGTTGAAGTATTCAATTTTCAATTTTCGTGTGGGGAAATGTCGGATAGACCCCTGGGACTCTGGTTTTCCAACAATTTCGGAACCACAAATATCTGCAAGATTAGTTTTGTTTCTACCCATAATACGCACTGAATTGGATGGCCCAAATAGTCTTAATTTCACTACTTAGTGTGTAGCATGTGATATGTCAAAATTGGTTGGAATACAGACGTATTTGCTCAGCATGCAGGCAGAAGCATCTAATGTTAACCGTGGTAGTCCTTGATCATACACCTACTCTGTAATGGTGCTACATCCTTTGTTAATAATTGATTACAGTGGATACAGGGTTACGGCAGAACGTGACTATTTAGTCTACATTTTCTTAACAATTCTCTATGGTATACATGCTGCAATAGTTCAAAAATACACCTGTGTGTCAACAACCTACTGTATACACATAAATGCTGTAAACACCAGAAGAAAACATACATTACAGACTGATGACATGTATTGTTATTGGCTGGAAAAACTTGTTTCTATCACAACATGTTGTAAATAAAGTTGTGAAAAATAATGTAGAATTTTTGCACCAGCTACATTTGCTTCACTGGATAACTCCCTGAAAGCACGACTGGAATCAATAATCTCCACTGGATACTGGAATACAGGATACAGTAAATGTTGTCCTTTTACACATATTTGTAAACAGTAAAGTGGACTTGTTTTCCCACATGATGCTGGTAAATGAACAAGCCAGAAGCCAATATTAAAAGTTACTGATCACAATTAGTCTTTTCCTTTATCAACAAAGTTTTTCTACAGTGAGCCTCTTAGCACCTAGCACCACATTTGCACCTAGCAAAACTAGAGATCAATTTCTACCTGATAACTGTGATACTATTACACTTATTCTTGAGTATTTGGATAAAACAGGTTTTAAATTTGAAGAAAAAAAGAGTTATTGTTAAGAAATCTAAACGTATATGTTTATATGTTAACAAGGTCTCAGCAATCGAGCAATATTTCTGGACAACCTCCTGATTTTGTCATTTTTTCATAAATCATGTATTTTTCCTGTCATTGCTTAGTTTTTGTCAACACAGTCAGAGATAATAAAAGGCACATTTTTCCTATTTGTTTAGTCTTATTTAGATTTGGAGCTTTTAAATTATTGTGTTTACGCCATAGGTACACATATATGCTGTTAAATGTTGAATATTCACTTTTGTTAATTTTTTATAGTATTTCACGTATACTTCTTAAAAAACTCCTACATCATCATTAGCATTAAATATACAAAATAATAATTGTGGACATAAAAAATCATATTGTTGATTTCAAATAGACATTTACTTCAATACATCAACTGCATTGGAGGAACATATTGTAATCATATTCATTTAAAAGAAAGGAAGTTCCATCTGACGGTGGTGACTGAGACCTGACGGTGGTGACAGTGGCCTAATTACAACAAACTATTTGTTATGTACATGTTATCCTTCTGTAAATATTAACAACGATGAACGGCAAAATAAAAACTACAGTACAACTGCAATGCGTTAAGCATAAACATCAGAAAACACACTAGGAACAAACAAAAAAATCCATCCATTTCTGCACTTAAAAAGTTTCAGCCAGGAATCAGACGATGAATATGCTCCCCTCCATGAAGTCCATGACTTCAGCAGACAGGCTGTAGATCTCCCTAGTTCTGCTTGTGCAACCCGGGAATGATGGCTCCATTAGTTTGACCAGAATATCTTCAACTGGTATGAAGCACATATCCTTTCCACCTGGTTTTAGATGGAAGCGTGTGTTGGGCCCATGAGGATGGAAAAACTCCACTTGAACATCTTGATGATGAGCATCCACAGTGACAACCTTTGCTAAATACCAATTTTGATCATAAATGACTGCATGCCAATCTCAACAATTAATGACACCAGCAAATATATCTGTTGTAGTCCCTTCAGGACTACTCTGGGGTTCCTGCTCCATTTCCTCCATTAGCACAGCCAAAGGCCCTCTGTTCTTTCCCACTGTGGTAGGCCCATCATTCTTCTCAGCCTGTACCCTGGCATGTGTGTTTTCAGTCAACTGAAATGTTGTTGGGCTGAAACACTGGCATATCTGTGGCTCACTGCAGAAACATGTCAATGATCTGCAATGGATGTCGTTTCCCTAAGGCAGGGGTCCCCAAACATTTTCCTGTGAGGGCCACATAACTTTTCCCTTCTCTGATGGGGGCCAGGGTCAGTTTGTAACAGAAAAAGTGTGACGATCGCAGGGGTGCCTAAACGTAAACATTTATTGTTTTCCAGAAAGCCACACATAACCAAATATTAATAACCCTTTCTGGGATCTTCACAGAAAAGAAAGTCAGGAAATAAATAATACTATTTGTGAAATAAATAATAACCAAATAACCCTCTCTGGGTTCTTCACAGAAAAAAAAAAGTTTCACTTGTTCCAAAAGCAGCGCAAGTTTCACCTCAAATGCTTTTATGTGAGAATACATGTCGCAAATGAGTTCCCCCTGGCCTTGTAGCTGCAAGTTAAGGCTGTTCAGCATTTCTGTCACATCTGTTAAAAATGTGAGGTGCCATTTCCATTCTGGGTCGATTAGCTCTGGGACCGTTTTGTCTTTTGAATGAAGAAATGCGTTAATTTCGGGTAGCAGCTCGTAAAAACGCCTCAAAACTCTGCCCCGGCTGAACCATAGGACCTCTGTGTAGTACAGCATATCGCTGTGCGCAGGCTCCAGTTCAGACAGGAATTGTTGGAACTGCCTGTTTAAGTCCCTTTGCTCTGATGAAGTTTATGCATGACACCACAACCTTCATGACAGAATCCCACTTCAACACTTTGCAGCACAGTGCTTGCTGGTGAATTAGGCAGTGGACTTGTAGCGGGGCGGTGAGACCCCATTCTTCCATCTCCCAGTTCATGCATCCTATTAGACCCCGAGACGCGCCCACCATACTAGGAGCCCCGTCAGTCGTGATGCTGGCAAGCTTTGACCAGTCTAGGTCCAACTCTTCCATGGTTTGGCATACTTTGCCGAAAATATCCTCCCCCGCTGTAGTCCCTTTGAGACTTTGGAGGGCTGCCAGCTCCTCGCACATCTCAAAGTTTGCGCTAACTCCACGAATAAAAATGAGCAGCTGCGCTGTGTCTTGCACGTCCGTGCTCTCATCCAGTGCTAATGCTAACGTCTTCTGCTGCAGCTGGGCATATACATTACCCCCGATTTCTTCAATGCGTCTGGTGATTGTACTCGCCGACAGACTCACGGCATTAAAGACATCTTTCTTCTCGGAACACACCTCTTCCGTGACAGCATTCAAACATTTCTTGACAAACTCCATCAGTGAAAGGTTTACCGCTGCTTGTTATCAGTTGAGCAACCTGAAAGCTGGCTCGAACGGATGACTGGTTCAGCTGAGCTTGGCGTACAAATGTATTCTGCTGAGCTAACAGTCCACTTTTTAGCTTTGAGAGTTTGTCTGCTCGCATTTGGCCTTGCAAGTTATCATAATTGTCTTTGTGACGGGATTCATAGTGTCGGCGCAGATTGTATTCTTTGAATACCGCCACCGCCTCTTGACAGATGAGACAAACAGCCTTTTCTTTGCATTGAACAAAAAATAATCATTTGACCACTGCAGGTTAAATACCCTGCATTCTGAATCAATTTTTCTCTTACCTAACCTTTTCGCCATTATTCCGTTCTATTTGACAGGGGCTAGTCTAGGATTAGCGAGGCCAGACTGAAAAAAAAATCATAATGCGTCTCTGGTATTGTTCAGGGGGCCGGGCCAAATGTGGAGGTGGGCCGTATCCGGCCCGCGGGCCTTAGTTTGGGGACCACTGCCCTAAGGTGTGACCTGGTGGATTTTTCTTGTTGATGGTACATGTTTTAGTGGTTGAGACAGGAGTGCATCATATGTCTGCATGTCGCCTTCATGTATTCCCTGGACTGGTTCTGAGCCAACCACACATGTGTTGTTGTTTCACTCTTTAGTTTGTCTTCATGCAGTTTGATGAGCTCTGCTAGTGTGTAGTGTAGTATTGTGCTTCACAAGTCTTGTATGGTAGTGAATTCCATCTGCTGTTTGGTCCTGAACTCGTTCCCATTGCTGCCATTCAACATCGGTAACTCTTGCTTTGGGGTGGGAAGTGTGTGCTTGTGGAGACACCGGGCGCAGGAGCGCAGAAGACATGTCTCGCTTGTCTGAGAACAACACACAAGTCCAAAACTATCCTCCAATTTGCTAGACTTGAAAATAGCATATGCTCTTAGAACCTCAAACATCAGCTTTGCATTTTCATGGTATTGGCATTGGCATGTCTTTCGATCTGATGGTTTTGGTGCTGTGACATACAATGGACATAAAGCACAGAACGACAAATAACTGAGTTTTACAGTTGGTTCCTTTTTGATGAACTCCCTGTGGAAGTTGAATATTGTGTCAGTCAGAATCATTCTCAGATGCTTTATTTTCTTCCTCGTTATCGTGTCCTGTTTGTCAGTCGTCATTCGTGCAGCATTATGGTAGAAATCCTGAACCATCTAGGTTATTGTTTGAATGTAAGTGGGGTTCTTATCATTAAGCCTTCTATTTCGTAGTGTGTTTTATGTCAGCCTGAACTGCTTTGTCTGGTGTATTAGGCAATATTTCTTTAGAGTCAAGTTCTTTGATTTTTGAGCAGACTTGTATATTGCTCAACAGTATATTATAAATGAAGAGGTTAATGGAACATTACAAGCCATATTACTATTTATTGTGATCATAATTTATATTCAAGCCTCCATTGAGGATGATTTGGGTTTTTTTTTGTCAACACCCTCAAACTATGTGTCAACACCATCAGACAGAAAACCTGACGGTGGTGACAAAAACATGTCATGCATGAGTTGTATACAGGAGCCATCTTGTTTTCTCTCTGTTGCTAGCTGCCTCTAGCCTTTACTTAAAATGCATACATTTATGTCATAATATAAAATAATTATTTCTATGTAAAAGAGACAGTGTTGACTCATCATGGTTGTGACAGTATCAACATCAATAAATATGTAACAATTCTTGAAAAATAGCAAACTTACAGGAGCCTGTTTGCCCTTGTAGCATTTAGCAGATGTGGAGGGTGGAAAGGGAGTCCTCAGGAGTACAGTTGATCATGTGGTTGCCTGATTTTATTGATTTTTTATAAATGTTTGACGGTGTTGACAAAAACTTTGGACATATTTTGAGCAACCATAAAATAAAAGTGAATATATTTGAACATTCACTGCTTTTAGTTTTAAAGAAATATTGGACTCCACTCTTTCATTTGCTATATATATTCTACTTTTTAAATGAGTTCATCACAATTTTTTATCGAATTGAAATGACAGTCTCTTGCCTGGCGACAACTGATTTTCTGGGTATTGGGCTATCTATTTTGCGTAGCGTCTTCTTTGCCTAACAAATCTTCTTTCAACAGATATTTTGACTTGTCAAAAACAAGTGTAACATTAATCAGGCCTGTATTCCATATAGGTGTGCCAGTAACAATGTCCTGCTATGCTAGCTTACTGCCACATCTAAATTTGCTGTGAGAAGGTTGTAGTGGGCTAATTGCTGCCACCTGTGTTATGTGGGAAAAAAACAATGCAACTGTGGTCTTTAGCAATCACCAGACCCAATGGATGACAAGTGTCTGAGCCGATGGAAGCCATATTCCCTGAACAAACGGCAGTGAAAACATTAGCTCCAGTGTGGAGCATGTTCAGTGTTCTCAAAAAAGTGTAGGCCTATGTCTTAGCCTCTTTGTCTTTTACCAGGTATTTTATGTAAATCAGGCTGATAAAAGTTGACCTTTCCACATTGCTTAGGACACACTTTTGAATATATTTAAATGCAGTATGAACTTTTCCACAACTAATAAAAAGCAGCGCAAAGCCACTTCCAACAACTTTGCAATAGGAAGCATCCCTGACTGTCTTCTACATAGAGAATCAGACATTCCCAAATAGGGCTAATAACTCTTTAAAATGCCTCACAAGGCCTGGCCAATGGAGACAGCAGCGCCTGGCTGGTCTGCAGACAGAGTGCACTTCAAGTACAATTGAATGCTTTTTTTCATCGATGTGTCAATTAATAATGATGTTTTGACGATATCAATCGATACTCTGATGACTCAGAGTGGGTTTTATTTAATAAGAGGACTCGGCCATGCAGATTTTGGATTATTTGTGTCAATTTATAAATCAGAACATATAACAAATTACATCATTCCTCATTTGGAGCTCCACGACTCTCACCATTCCTACAATGAAAAAATAACTGCCATTTAGCTCTGGTTTACATGACATTGTTTAAACATGAGCACCTCTAACTGTATAAGCCACACAATATAATAAACAATAAAAGTGATGGCTCTGACAGACTCTCTGACTGCTCTGCTTTGGTTTATTACAGCATACTAACAGCACTGTCCTGATATGAAATCCAGTGCTATTGATTTAAGCATGAAAAGATAGTCTTCTATTTGAAGCATATTGTTGAACCTACACTGAATTGTAAATATTCAGCATGATTCCTCATTAATTAATTACATTGGTTTTATGGTTCCAAGTGACGTTTAAAAACCCCACATAAGTGTACATTCAGCCACATTTCAGACATTCCATCTAAAATGTTTGATGAATGGAGGGAGCACCCACGTGAAAAGTTGACCCCTTCACTTCTGAAACAGTAACAGCACTGGGTAATTGGATAGACCCCTGTCAGCAGGAAAGATTCTTTGTGATACATCACTATAATGGAGTCAGTACCCTGCAGCTGAACCTGCTGAGCTGTCCTGCGTAAATGCTGCATTCAAACCTGCAGTTATTAAGCCATGTGTGCGCTTCATCCAAGAGTGTAGCTCCAGGTAGCAGGTCATGCTTGCTTCTCGGGTCATTATTCTGTGCTTTTCCTTTGTAAATTGCGATTGGAAATGTATGGCTTTTAATGCCCACACAAACATAACATGTGGAGAGATGCCCTTTTGGTAAATAACAGAAAACTAATAGCTGCCGCTATTAGGCTGATTGGCGATCGGATCAGGTATCAAATATCGAAGGGATGATCAACGATTGTTTTGTCCTACGCCAATATTAAAACGATTTCAACCGACTTACTATCAGAACTCAGATGGTATATAATTGTAACTCTATAAATCGGCACCTTACTGTGCATTTACAGATGTTTCTGGTGGAGCAGCATGTCCGCCCGCTGAATTTTAAATCCTTAAAACCTTTTAAGAGGTGGGGGAATTTACCCGAAAATACCTACAAACGACATACCCAAAGTAAATTGAAAGCTTCTCTTCAACCATTTGCACCAGCTGCATGATTTTAGTATTATTCAAAAGAGAACTCTCTTTTTGTTCTTGCAAAACATTGAATAATCACTCTAAGTGCTTCTGGCACTGAGTAATAGTGGCCTGAATATACTGAATTTGAAGAAAATACGCCTGAAGTTTGTTGTTGAAAAAGATGCCTGAAGATGAGTATAGCTGGTAGGTATGGACTGGAAAACACAATAAAAACATAGCACCAAGTGTTATGAAGTAAAACTTCGAATTTCAGATAAAATGGATAAAAACTTCATTTATTAGACATATTTTTCTAAGAGTAACACCAGGCACAAACTGCACAACTGTGCATTTGTACATGTTATAATATTTATTAATAAAATATTATTTGTATTACTCATAAAAAAATATTATATACCCATATTCCCTGTTATTAGTAATCACACTTTTTTCTAATACTTTTATGTTTTTTTTGTATTTTCTTCTGAACAATAAATAATAAATATAATTTTGAAAATAAAAAGAAATGTGTAAAAACAAACCATGGGAAGTGACGCATCTAACGAACATTGTCATTGTCTATATGATGCACATGATGCATGGGAGGCTGAGCTTCTGCTGGCTCAGCCTGTAACAAAAGAAGAGGGCTGGGACTTCCTTATCAAGTTGACACTTATTGGCTCATGAAGGTTGTAAAAAACCCATGGAACGCGATGAGCGCACGAGATATTAAGTTATGACTGTTTATGATCACACAATGTTAAAAATCGATCAGCTGATTTCACAGATTGCAACAGCTGTTCATGGGCTTTTATCGATGTAACGATGTTCACGGTGGATATCTTTTTACCGGAGACGAACGTGTGGTCATCGGGCAATAGCTTAGGAGCGTTCTTTTTTTAATATTGCTGAAAAGAGGATATTTATGAGGCTTTATAGGTAAGTGGGCTCAAAGTTATGATTTTGATTTTGAGTGTGCTTGCTAGTTTGAGGAGCTGATTGTACCTGCTGTTTTCATCTCACTATCTAAATAGACAAGATTCATTTTTTTTTCAGAATTATGAAATGTACACAACACATGGCACAATAAAACTCTTCGAAAGCCCGCCGGTGGGCCGTCCACCCGTTAAGAGGTTTTAATTAATTACAAACCAGTTAGCCATCTCTTTTCCATTATCTTACACTCTGCATCTCCGTTCTCCAATGCTTGCTCTTAAAGAAAAACGTGTAAATTTGGAAATAATTACATATTGTTTTCATTAAATATCTTTGACTTTTGGACTAGCCCCATCTGTGTTCATATTTGTATGAACGTTTTCACAACATTAATTGTATTAGTTGCAGAAAGCTTAATTATTCAAAGAGCAAAGAGCATCAGATCTGGCTATCAGATCTCGAGTAACCACAATTGGACAATATTAAATTGGAAACGATGACCCAAGCCTATTGGATGACCAGTATCTGCCCCATAGATTATGTATGGGTTAGAAGGGGTCTGCCACACCTACTAGTAGGTTTAGAATGCCAAGTATACAAATGGTTGATCACTGATATAAGTAGAAGCCGACCCAGACCTCTAGTGGTCATAATAATTATGACGGGAGCAAAGGAGAAAGTCAGGTGAAGAGAGACGATGTCGTTTGGAGGGGAGGAAGTCAAACTCTCAGTTTGACATCTCAGGAGTGAAACTAAACACGTTAATCACATGTTTAAAATTGTGATGATTAAGTTTCACTTTCGTAACAGGCCCATTTTGCTCCATCTGAACCTTTTTATAAGGGTAATAACAACTAATAACTAAACATTTTCCAAAATGAACTTGTACAATCCAATCACAACTGACTGTCACATTTTTTTCATTGAGCAGGTTGTACTATGCAGTACAGGCTTATTTATACATTTGGATTGGGCCACACAGCTAATACAACAGCCTTCTCCATTTTGGACTCTCTTGTTTGCACTCAATAGTCAGCACTGTCAAGACAGTTTTGTCAACTGCACAAATTTGTATCAAGGAACACCAAAGTTGAACACGTCTAAAATGCTCATTACAGTGAACGTTGCTTGGATTATCCACTTTTGGCTGTAGAGTAGAGAGTTTACCAGGTTGGATTTGGATTATTGATAAATTTCTCATGCTCAGAGGAAGGAATGAATGAAATGCTGACACAGCTTGTAAAATCGCTGTCTGTAACATTGTCTAGTACATCTATTCGTTTCAGAGCAACATATTGTATGTGATTCTTAAAAGTATCAATAAATAAATAAATTAAGATAAAAAAATCTAATAAAAAGAAAGTATTGACCATTTAAAAAAAAAGGAAATGCAAAATATATTAACGATAGTATGTACAGATACATTTTGAGAATGCATAATGTCTGCTAGTTTACAGCCACCTCACCATACGTTTTGAGCAGTTAATGTTGCCCCCTCATGTCATTTAATCAGTCACAGACGCCATGTCAGCATTTTTTTACAAGCCACCATTTGCTTGTGATTGCAGCATAAACCTATGACCTAACTTTCAAAATGCAACAGCATCAATTTTTCGGCAATGTTTGGGCGATGACGCCACAAGTAGAATACAGCCGCCGCCAGTGTTCGTCTGCGTTGAAGCGTCCAACAAAGACTGCTGTCAATTATTACGAGAAAGAATGGACAACAATCAATCGCCAAGGATAATTGTGAAGCGATGTGTTGTTTGGGGATGTGGGGCCGTCTCCAAATCTAGCTTTCTGTGGCCAAAAGATGATAAAATGTTGCGTTTATGGACAAGACAAGTGTGTCGATGAAACCGATGATTTGTGGGCAGCACTTTGAGAGATCGTGTTTCGAACAAACTATGCTCGCCAAGGAAATGAGATTTAAAAAGAATTTAAAACTGAACGCAAATGCTGTGCCTACAATACTGCCGAGACCCCAGCCAGCACAAGCCAGCACAAGCCAGAACGCCGATTCAAACACGTCCGCCGGTGCAGAGTCCTCCACCAAAGAGACGACAAAATGCATTTGCCAAAAGGGAGAGAGCAAAGGTAAGCCGTGCTACTTGTTTACTGTATTTATTGTTTCAAGCATGAAGCCATAATCAATCTAGGCCTACTGTATGTAACAAGTTTACACCAGGCCCTAGCCAATATCTGTGTGTTATTGTTTGTAGTATTAATAACTTTAGCTAATTACACTTCTTTAGCTTAATTAAGTATAGATTCAATGTTTATAACAGGCTTCCCCATTTTATTCTGTAGTTTGAGTAAAAGCGTGAGTCTATTTAACTTTTAACTATCACCCTATTATTACATAGGTATTGAAACATTGGTGAATGAAACCACTGACAGAACTGAGGATACCTGTATGATCAGCAACCATCTATTGGACATCCACACTGGGAAGGAAGCTGTGTATACACCAGTAAGTATACAGACTGTACGTCATCTGTACATTACAGTTGTAGTACTAGTAGACCTGCACATGACGTGTTTAAAATACAATCACCACATGCATGTACATAATTCATATATTTGTTTAATTTGATATCATTGCTCTCTCAATCAATTCAACCACATCTTATAATATATATATATATATATATATATATATATAATGCTTGATTATAAAATATCTTTTTTGCAGAGTATGTTACTGAACTCTTGACCGAGACTCAATGCTTTGTGCAAAGACAATGTTGATGAAGAACCTTTCGAAGTCCCAGCTCCACTCAGCAGTCGGTGGAAGAACCAAACAAGACGGATGCTGTTGTGCTGTATAGAAGCAGATTAAATCATTGAATTGACATTGTGTTTTGTTATTGACTCTAATAAAGTGCTGATACTTGAACGACGTGTAGTTGTCAGATGGAAACTGTTGAGGAAAAAGATGAAGAACTCGGACCTTGAATGTCGAATCAAAACAGCAATCTTCTAGTTAAATCAATATATTTATTTACGTGATAAGTCAAACATGGAAAATACTTCTCAGCTGAGAATACTAATCACATCACCGTTTCCACAGACTGAATGGCTAAAAAACACCCAGGTTGCTGTCTGACGGCTCCATGAGAAGTGTGTACAAAGGATCATAAACATCTCATCAAATACATGGAGAAGGCGTTGACCTTATCCTCATTGGTCCCCGTTGGCGCCATCACGCTTGTTCGTCAGCAGTCAGGAAGTGATAGTTGTTGACCTGTTCTCTTAAAGGGGAAGTGTTCCTACTGTGTTTACATTCAATATTGTGCTCGTAATTAATTCAGTGCAGAAAATACGTAATAGTGCAGAAAAACGTATTGATTGAGGTAGACAAATACATATGATAGTCTTTCAAGTGTGGATTAATACAATCTAATTTACTTCACAAAACCACAGCACAGATCTTTTGGCACATGATGGCATTCTGTGGTTCTTACCAAGTATTCCCCAACAAAATCTCAACAGCTGGCGGTATGCCACATAGTGATACATTCTGTGCCAGAGTTACCATTCGACTTGCCAAAAATATATCAAAGTTTCTGAGCTCTACACATTTGTGCACACAAGTAACTTACTCATTACGTGACTGATCACCTGCTTGTTGTCTGTCCCTCTTCGAATACCTTTGGTAGGCTGCAACACCCAAACATCCAGACAATTTGATTGGAATCCTGGTTGATCTGTTATGCAGGTTATGTTTGCACCATGTCCCTCATAATCATTGAATTCCTCCATGACATCCTTTTATTGGCAGCAGCTCTTCAATTGCTTCCACAATTGTACAGTTTTCACATGTACACCTAATTGTACAAAGGAAGAATGGTAAGGACATGTACACCATATGCAATATCCAGAAAAAATGCCAATATTAACGTCATCTTAATTTCATACTATTTATATGCCTGTGTTTCACGACAGGCTCGTAATCGGCTCATACGGCTGTTATGGTTGTACGGTGGTCGGATCTATCTAGTAGCAACTTGTTACCCGTTTCACGTAAGTCTCATAAAGTTACGACATCGTAACTTCCATGAACATCTGGTAAGTGTTCCGGCTACTATAGGCAGCCGTGACTATACTTTATAAAACAGCGCTGTCCTCCGGTCTGTTTGTTAGCTAATAGCTAATGCTTTATATACAGCCTCATAATATATGATGTTTGACATCAGACACAACGATAGAATCTCAACCGCAGAAACTTCGAGAAAGATTCAAGTTATCAAGCTTTACAGACGTCGATGTGTCCAAGTAGAGAAATAATTGAATATTTAGGGATCGAGCAATTTGCGGACTAGTCGAGTTCATAACAATTCAAGGAAACCAAGCTATCGACTCGATATAGGATAGCTTGCAATCTATTTACGATCGAGGATAATGTTACATTTTATCATGATGTATTTACTATATATTGAGAAGTTCTATGAACTATAGTCAAATGTATATACCTGTCTGTGTTCTGTTGCCGCACAGGATCTCCGCCAAATCCAGGATCATCGTCACTATCATCCGCATGTTCGCTCCCGTCTGTATCTCCATCTTGAATACTGTGTCTCGTATTCTACTTGTGACGTCAGAACACGGCGTCAGGTGTTTCCAGTAGCAGCAATGTAAACATCGGTGGTCGACATACTAAATCATGATTTATTAAATACTGCGATCATTGTGTCATAAATAACATATAGCATGTAGAGCAGGCGACTCACATTCAAATGCTTGCCGCAGCGGCCCGGGGTTCGAAACAGACCTGCTGCTATTTGCTGCATGTCATTCCCCTTCTCTCTGTCCAATCTTAAACCGCACTATCATTTAAGGCGTAAAAAGCCCAAAGTCTGTTCCAGGCACTCTCTTCTCAATATCACGTAATAACATCAATCTTTATTTTTAAATAGAACATTATATTCAGTCTTTTATGTGTTCGTCAAAGAATTTTCAGGGCAAAGATACTTTAAATCCACTGCAGCCTTGCACTTCGCCGGTTTTACATTTATTGTCCACTTGATGGCGCAGTAGAGCAAATGAAGCACCATGAAGCTTCGGCCCATGAACGAATCAATTGGATGGAAAGCTTCAATGCTTCATGAAGCTTCATCTCGCCATCACTAGCTGTCAACAAGATCCCTTTGAACACATCAGAATGATGGGTATTGTTAATACATCAGAGTGGCTTCCTCTTAAAAAAAAGTACATCTCTGCAAATAGCTAAATTCAGCTGCAGAAGGTTAGAATGTACAGCAGCTACCGACCCGGTAAGGACAAAAATGGTGCCAATCATCTTTCCAGTCAATTGGCTTTTGTGGGAATTATAAATTAGTCCCACTAAAAAATAAATACATATATATGTTGATTTATAACATAAATTCCTAGCAGTCAAAAACAAAACCTGTTGGTTAATTAGAATCACAACCGCTAATGAGGAGATTTCACTGAAAGATTTATTTTACTTCCAATAATGAAACAACCAAATTTACCCAGAATGAGGGCCAAATTCAATTCAAGAAAATGATATTGCGCAAATGTGCAATTTCAGCTTTTAATTTTGCGGCTGTAATCCGTGTGCATTCCACGCTTGATTTGCTTAAAACAGCAGCTCATTACACAGTCCACTCAGTGACTGATCCTGGTAATGCCCTCCATATTCACATTGCCAGTGAAGGTGAGCTCATAGTTGCAGTTCAGCAAAGGGATTTTAATAAGATACAACATATAAAATCTTACTCATTAGATTTTGATTTATGCTTGAACATTTAATGATTAATACATAAGGAGACAACACATGTTCATAGCAAATAAAAAAAATAAAAAAAGGTAATACAGTGATGAAATGGGACATATCGAAATCACAAAATACACAAAGTAGACTACCGGAACTTGTGGAGAGAGAACACGTTGAGGTCGAGATGGTGCTGATATGGATGTTAATACTGAGGTAAATGCAGCCAAAACTCTTAAAATATATTTTACAGTTCATTGATAGTTGATAAACCTACATTGAATTAACTTTTGTTTGCCCTTTAGCGCAGACAAAAACTTTGAGACCAGTATACCTAAAGAAACCTCTGCATTAAGTCAGACACCAAAATAGTTTAAGACTGAACCTCTGTCTTCCCTGAAGTGCTCTTTGTGTAAATGTCCTCAAATGACTGAGCCTTTTATTATTATTATGGCCATAGATATAAAGACATTTAAGAACACATCTGTAACCTAAAAACAAACTGTTCACTCAAAGATACAAACCAGTTGTCTTTTCTGAGCGTCGTACTCTGGTGAGTGCAATATATATGAACAATATATTATGTCCTCATACTGAGCCTTTCAGATGCCCAACTTTAGCAGCAAATGCAGTAAAAGAAGAAAAAAACACAAGTAATGAAAATAGGCTTAATAGCTTTATCTGAAAGCTTAGTTTCAGAGGGAGACTATTTCCAAGTTCAGGACTACAGAAGCAGATCTACTGGAGGTACTTGTGATATTTAGGCACAGTCAGGGGTAGACTCCTTAGATTTGTGAGCTCTACAGGGGTATAATGAAAAGTAGCAGCGCACACAGCTCCAGAGCTTGAATAGTTGCACCGGGTTCACGGTAGTAGCAAGGATGAAAGAAACAAAACACCGGCACTCACAGATAAAGGGGTCTTCTTGTTTATTTTGGGCAAAACAGAATGCATTTCAGCAAGCCATCATCCACTTAATTTATCCAGCTGAAATATATACAGGGAGAGAATACGTAATTGCATAGGATCCATCCCATAAACGTCCTCTCCTAATGAAGGAGATGTTGACTGCTATAATCATTAACAACTTAATGTTTAAAAATGTACTTAAATATTATGTGACATACTTGTGAAAAGAAGGCTCAAATTGTCACGGGTTGCGTTTTAACCCAAATGCAGCACACAGCAAACCAGCAACAAATGTAAATGATGTTTAATGTCAGAGCTCAGCAGGTACAGGGCAGGACAGATAATCAACACAAGTAAGTACAAAGGTCCAAGCAGACGAACCAGTAGGGGACAGTCAGAGGACCTAGAATCAGAAGAGACAGGCAGGTCAGTGGCAGGCAGGGTCGGCAGCAAGAAGTCAATCCGGAACGAAGTGCTGGAGCCTCGAGGCTTAAATACTGGCTTTATTTGGAGATGAGCTGTAGCTGTGGCCCAAAGTAAATACATAAAGTAGCTGCCTGCAATATCCATTATGGCTAACTGTAAAGGGAACTACATTCTGTTGATCTGATGGGTAGGACAAACCCATTCTATCAACTTATAAATGGATTTTCTCTAATAAGAATTTTTGTGGACATAATTGTGGATTTTAAAACGCTAACTTTTATCAGTAGTGTGTCAACTGTAAAGATCCGTGTTCATATAAGTGTGCTGTGGAACAAGAGGTTGGAGTACACACGTTTTTACGCAGATAAATGAGCTGTGTCCTTTTTCCAGAGTCAGCATTTCTAGAGAGAATATGTCCTGTACCACTGCAAAGTCTCTTCCAAATGCTACAGAGAAAAGCAGCCACCTACTATTGCAATGAATTTTGTACTGGTATATTATTAAATAATAATAATAATAATAATAATAATAATAATAATAATAATAATAATAATAATAATAATAATAATAATAATAATAAGCTTTATTTGTATAGAACCTTTCATACAAGATTTGCAGCCCAAAGTGCTTCACAGCAAAAACATAACAATTAGCACAAGATTAGACAGAATTAGAGCATTTACAGTACAATAATCACAGTGTTGATGTAAATGAGTCTGAAGTACCACTATAAAAATAGCAGAATTAAAATAGCAGGTAAAATAGCAAAACTAAAATAGTATAAAATAGCAGAATTAAAATTAAGTCTTAGTCAACCTGTAATGTTAAAATTATCATATTGACCAGATATTTGCCTTCAGGTGATCACAAATCACAAGAAAACATGTCACATTAACTCTAGTAATAACAATGACTCTAAAATTTGTAACAAAACTGAAAGGGCTGACGGTGCCTGGGCGCACCATTGGTTTTGATCTCTGTGAGGTTAAACAATCTAGTTTGTGGAGGAACAGTTTAAGCTTGGCTATCGAGTCCTCCAAAGGACTCTCTGTCATGGTCCATGTCCTTGATAGAAACCAGCCCCTAAATTGGGAAACAGCTAGAGATGTGGTCCTAAAGTTAGATTTGGGATTAAAGGGATACATTCGTAGGGAATTGGAAAGAGAGAAGAACGAACAATGTCAACAAAACTAAAGGGAAATTGGGGAAAAATTAAAGAAAGGAGTTATTAATCCAAAAGCCACTCCTATCAGACTCATTACAGTTTACATTTGGGTAACACACAGATCAGAAACTTACTGTGCAGCATAGTCACTAATAGAGTATTTCAGAAGAAAATGCATACTTTAAGCCACATTAACAATAACACATCGAAGATGTGATGCAGGTTCATTTATTGTCATTATGCAACACAGGGTTTCACAACAAAATGCAGTTTTAGCTTAGTCAATTATATAACACATGAAAAACATGCCTCTCTGGGAACCATCACCTTATCGTGCTGGAGAGGTTTGTGTGTCCCTATGAACCTGAGAGCTGTGTTGTCTGGAGCCTAGTGCTCCTGGTAGGGTCTCCCAAGGCAAATTGGTCTCAGGTGAGGGGCCAGACTAAGAATGGTTCAAAAACGACTTCATGAAAGAAAGGGAAAGGAAAGAAGAGACCCTGCCCGGAGGAAGCCCGGGGCCCCCGTCTGGAGCCAGGCCCAGAGGGAGGGCCCGACAGCGAGCGCCTGGTGGCCGGGTTTGCCACGGAGCCCGGTCGGGCACTGCCCGAAGAAGCTACGTGGTGCCTCCCATCCATCCATCCTGTGGGCCCACCACTCATGGGAAAAACCGCTAGGGTCGTGTGCGCTGTCACACGGGTGGCAGTGATGGTCAGGGACCTCGACGGACTAGCCCCGGGCAGCAGAGGCTGGCTCTGGGGACGTGGAACGTCACCTCTCTGTGGGGGAAGGAGCCGGAACTATTAAGGGAGGTGGATCGCTACCAGTTGGATCTGGTGGGGCTTACCTCCACGGACAGTCTTGGCTCTGGAACCGTACTCCTGGATAGGGGTTGGACTCTATTCTTCTCCAGAGTTGCCCAAGGTGTGAGGCGTCGGGCCGGGGTGGGGATACTCACTAGCCCCCGGCTGAGCGCCGCTACGTTGGAGTTTATCCCGGTGGACGAGAGGGTCGCCTCCCTACGCCTTCGGGTTATGGGGGTAAAACTCTGACTGTTGTTTGTGCCTATGCCCCAAACCGTAGTTCTGAGTATTCGGCCTTCTTGGAGACCCTGAATGGAGCCCTGCAGGGCGCTCCAGTAGCGGACTCCGTAGTCTTGCTGGGAGACTTCAACGCACACGTGGGAAACGATGGAGACACCTGGAGAGGCGTGATTGGGAGGAAGGGCCTCCCTGATCTAAACCCGAAAGGTTGTTTGTTGCTGAACTTCTGTGCTAGTCATGGAATGGCCATAACAAACACCATATTCGAACATCAGGATGCTCATAAGTGCACGTGGTACCAGAGCACCCTAGGCCAAAGGTCAATGATCGATTTTGTAATCGTATCATCTGATCTGAGGACGCATGTTTTGGACACTCGGGTGAAGAGAGGGGCGGAGCTGTCGACTGGTCACCATCTGGTGGTGAGTTGGCTCAAGGGGTGGGGGAAGACTCTGGACAGACCTGGTAAACCCAAACAGGTAGTGCGGGTGAACTGGGAACGTCTGGAGGAAGCCCCTGTCCTGGGGATCTTTAACTCACACCTCCGGCGGAGCTTTTCAGCCATCCCTGTGGAGGTTGGGGGCATTGAACCTGAGTGGGCGATGTTCAAAACCTCTATTGCTGAAGCTGCGGTGATGAGCTGTGGTCTCAAGGTCTTAGGTGCCTCAAGGGGCGGTAACCCTCGAACACCGTGGTGGACCCCGGTGGTCAGGGAAGCCGTCCGACTGAAGAAGGAGTCCTTCCGGGTTATGTTATCCGGGAGGACTCCGGAAACAGTTGCAAGGTATCGAAGGACTAGAAGGGCGGCAGCTTCTGCCGTGTCAGAGGCAAAGCAGCGGGTGTGGGAGAAGTTCGGAGAAGCTATGGAGAAGGACTTTCGGTCGGCACCAAGGTGCTTCTGGAAAACCATCCGGCACCTTAGGAGGGGGAAGCGAGGAACCATCCAAGCTGTGTACAGCAAGGGTGGGACCCTGCTGACTTCAACTGAGAAGGCCGCTGGAAGGAGCACTTTGAGGAACTCCTGAATCCGACTAACACACCCTCTATGGTTGAGGCAGAGCTGGAAGCTGATGGGGGATCATCGTCAATTTCCCTGATGAAAGTCACTGAGGTAGTCAAACAACTCCACAGTGGCAAAGCCGCAGGGGTTGATGAGATCCGTCCAGAAATGCTGAAGGCTTTGGGTGTTGAGGGGCTGTCTTGGTTGACACGCCTCGTCAACATTGCGTGGAAGTCTGGGACAGTGCCTAGGGGTTGGCAGATCGGGGTGGTGGTTCCCCTATTTAAAAAGGGGGACCAGAGAGTGTGTGCCAACTACAGGGGTATCACACTTCTCAGCCTCCCTAGTAAAGTCTACTCCAAGGTACTGGAAAGGAGGGTTCGGCCGGTAGTTGAACCTCTGATTGAAGAGGAACAATGCGGATTCTGTCCTGGTCGTGGAACAACAGACCAATTCTTTACTCTTGCAAGGATCCTGGAGGGGGCCTGGGAGTACGCCCATCCGGTCTACATGTGTTTTGTGGATCTGGAGAAGGCGTATGACCGGGTCCCACGGGTGATACTGTGGGAGGTGCTGCGGGAGTATGGGGTGTGGGTCTCACTTTTGAGGGCCATCCAATCCCTGTATGCCCAAAGCGAGAGTTGTGTCCGGATACTCGGCAGTAAGTCGGACTCTTTTCCCGTGAATGTTGGCCTCCGGCAGGGCTGCGCTTTATCACCAATCCTGTTTGTGATTTTCATGGATAGGATATTGAGGCGTAGTCGTGGAGGAGAGGGGTTGCAGTTCGGTGACCTGAGGATCTCATCGCTGCTCTTTGCAGATGATGTGGTCCTTATGGCATCATCGGTCTGTGACCTTCAACAGTCACTGGATCGGTTCGCAGCCGAGTGTGCAGCGGTTGGGATGAGGATCAACACCTCCAAATCTGAGGCCATGGCTCTCAGCAGGAAACCGATGGATTGCCTACTCCGGGTAGGGATTGAGCCATTACCCCAAGTGAAGGAGTTCAAGTACCTCGGGGTCTTGTTCGCGAGTGAGGGGACAATGGAGCGAGAGATTGGCCGGAGAATCGGAGCAGCGGGGGCGGTATTACAGTCACTTTACCGCACCGTTGTGACGAAAAGAGAGCTGAGCCAGAAGGCAAAGCTCTCAAAATACCGGTCGATCTTCGTTCCTACCCTCACCTATGGTCATGAAGGCTGGGTCATGACCGAAAGAACGAGATCCCGGGTACAAGCGGCCAAAATGGGTTTTCTCAGACGGATGGCTGGCGTCTCCCTTAGAGATAGGGTGAGAAGCTCAGCCATCCGTGAGAGACTCGGAGTAGAGCCGCTGCTCCTTTACGTTGAAAGGAGCCAGTTGAGGTGGTTCGGGCATCTAGTAAGGATGCCACCTGGGCGCCTCCCTAGGGAGGTGTTCCAGGCACGTCCAGCTGGGAGGAGACCCCGGGGAAGACCCAGGACTCGGTGGAGAGATTATATCTCCTCACTGGCCTGGGAACGCTTCAGGATCCCCCAGTCGGAGCTTGAGGATGTGGCCTGGAGAAGGGAAGTTTGGGGTTCCTTACTGGAGCTGTTGCCCCCGCGACCCGATCCCGGATAAGCGGTAGACGATGGATGGATGGATGGATGAAAAACATGACAAAATAGAACAAAGCAGAAACAGTAGTAAGGTTAGCAGTAGTGCATTCCTGAAGTGCATTTTTTTTTATTTGCAACAGGAGGAACTGAATCGAACAAAAACAATGGTGAATTCTTTCGACAGATAATATGGCCAGCACCTTTCATTTTAAAGGTTCAACGTGTAAATATGCTATAATTTAAACAATGAACTGATATTATCAACAGAATGTGAAGAGGTAACAGTGTTCTATATATTATTATTAGGGCTGTCGAATTAAGGCGTTAATTTCGATCAATTAATCACAGAAAAAATAACATTTTATACGCAGATAAATCGCGCTCTTAGATGCCCCTTGACTCTTTACGTCACCAACACGGCGCTGCCACAGCAGCCTCGTCAACATGATGAAGCGGATGAGAAAATGTTACTTGGCCCAGTGAATGGACAGTTTACATTTAAAAATGCCCAGATGGAACTGTAGATAGGAGCACCGTTCTGTGCAATTCCTGCAGAAAAGAATTTCCGTATCATCGCAGTACTTCTGGCATATCTGACATATCATCTCAGAGCAAAGCACTTAGCACCTAGCTCGGAGCTAGCTAGCACCAAGGTGAGCGACCAGCCTCGTCAAAGCACTCTCAATCAGGCATTCAGAAGCAGAATTAGTAAATCTACCTCTGACAGATTAACCAACTCAATCGCGAGATGGATTGCAATGGACTGCAGGCCAATTTCGGTGGTAGAGGACAGGGAGGTAACAGAGGTTTTTACGGATAGCGTAACATAGTGCAAAAGAAGAGAGCAGTCTTGACATCCGAGAATGTAAACAAGCTAGTTTGTCTCAGCAACTGGCTGAGAGAGAAGTTAGAGGTATTGTGAGGCCGATGGGTGCGTTAAGTTATACTACATGTTGATAAATTAAACAGTTATGGCCTATGTTGCCATAGGAGACTTTTGCTTGGTTTTGTTAATTTTGTTGTACAAGAGATTGTTTATTGTACAGTGAAAGATGTTAGGCTATCTTGTGGCAAACAAGATATTGGATATTGGTATTGAAATAAAAGACATGTTGACCAGTTTATAATGCCCCCCCCCCCCTGTGACACGGAGCTCCGACAGCAAATATTGATTAATCACAAAGCTTGTAATTGATTAGATTAATTTTTTTAATAGCTTGACAGCCCTAATTATTATTTAATATGCGGGTTGTTTTCTAGTTTC
Organism: Cottoperca gobio; assembly: GCF_900634415.1. Classification (NCBI taxonomy): domain Eukaryota; kingdom Metazoa; phylum Chordata; class Actinopteri; order Perciformes; family Bovichtidae; genus Cottoperca; species Cottoperca gobio. The sequence goes on from NC_041364.1 coordinate 23,312,279, forward strand.
TTCCACTTTGGATTTAGTCCAATAAACAAACTAACGTAACGTTACACAGACTACAGCCCCGTTGACATCAGTGACCAGTAAACACAGATGATAATAATAATAATAAGTGTATAGGTGTATCTGCGAACATTGCACCTCCCAAGGATACATATTCTGTTCTTCCAGAGAAGTAGGACTGGAACCAACTCAGCGCGGAGTCAGAGAATCCGATGGTGTAGTGGAGGCGCTGAAGGAGGATCTGACGGTCGACCGTGTCGAACGCTGCAGTCAGATCCAGGAGGATGAGGAGAGATGGGGAGCCAGCGTCAGCCGCCATCAGCAGGTCGTTTGTGACCCTGACCAGAGCTGTTTCGTGCTGTGGGCGGAACGGAAACCGGACTGGAATTTCTCAAAGAGGCAGTTGGCTTTGAGATGGTCCTGAAGCTGAGCTGCAACTACTTTTTCCAATACCTTTGATAAAATGGCAGGTTGGAGAAGGGCCTGTAGTTGGTGAGGACATCCGGGTCTAAGGTATGTTTTTTGAGAAGAGGTCTGATGACGGCAGTTTTTAGAGAAGATGGGACATGACCAGTCTGGAGCGAGAGGTTAATGACTTTGGTGATCAGGGGGCTTAGAGCGCAAATGTTGGATTTTACCAGGGCTCTGGAAAAAGGGCCCAGTGTGCAGGTGGAAGGTTTCATCCTGCGGATGACTTCCTCAACCTGTTGCTGAGAGATCTCCAAGAAGACGCGAAGAGGCGGGAGAGAAAAGAGCGGATGGTGTCGACTTTAGTCTTGAAGAAAGTAATAAAGCTATTGCACTGCTCTTCTGTGGTGTCGGTGTGTGAAAGAGTTAGTGGCCTGAGGAAATGACTTATGGTGGAGAACAACTGCTTGGAGTTTCCAGGGTTTTTATTGATGATATTGGAGTAGAACTGTGTCCGTGTGTTTCTGAGTGTCTCTTTTTGGTGTTCTTGAAAGGCTAATCTATAAACACTGAGTCCAGATTTTGTGAAACGCCTCTCCAGTACACGTTCAGCTGCCTTTATTTTTAAGATTTCTGAAATGAATTTGGCGTTTGGGCTTGGTCTGGTGAGACAATTTCAACTGATGACCTTGTGATCAGACACTCCCAGATCGTACACCAACAGATTTTTAATGAGTCAGTGATGACCAGGCCGAGCGTGTGACCCCCGGTGTGTGTGGGGACATCAACATGTTGTTTTAGGTTGAGAATGTCCAGTAGTTGTAAGAACTCAGCTGCAGGGTGGCGGGAGGGGGTGTCGACGTGAATGTTCAAATCCCCAAGTATGACAGTATTTGCAGATGTGGTACAGAGTGAAGTCAGAAGTTAATTTAACTCTGAGATGAAGGCCGGGTTTGGCTTTGGTGGGCGGTAGATGAGGCGAATAGTCATGGGGAAGGGGGATTTGCATTTAAATGCAAGGCATTCAAATGAGGACAGGTCAGGCAGAGAGATGGGGGTCAATTTGAGGTCACTGCGGTGTATTATGGCTAAGCCGCCACCGTGACCAGTACGGCGGGCTTTCTCCAGGTAATTATAGCCAGGAGGGCAGGCTTCATTTAGGGCAAAATAGGCCTCAGGCTGATGCCAGGTGTCAGTAAGTCACATGAAGTCTGGATGGAACGAGGTCTGCGTAGGAGTCCAAGTTGTTTGATGGCTGAGATGCACGTTGGAGTTGTTTAGGCAAGATGATTATCCGTAGCATGGCAGGAAGAGAAGAAGCAGGGAGAAGCAGTCCGTTTCCAAGCAGCAGTTTAGCAGGCAAGCTAGTTGACGGCTAGCTGTGGAGGCAGCGGTCCTAGCCAACAAGGGCTAATCGCACCGGGACAGCTGAAGGGATACCTCACATTAGCGGTGATGAAACAGTGGTGGACGTATTGTGGCCCCTGGCAACAGGAAGCTGACCGTAGGAGCTGACTGGCTTGTTGGAAGCCGATAGGCTGCTAGCTAGCCAGCTAGCGTTCGTTGTCCGGGAGCTGTCGATAGCAGTGGAAAGTGCCAGCAACAGGTAGCAGCGGTTATCCAAACATGGTTTGTAATTCAGTAGAAATGCAGTCAGCAGAAGATATAAGTTAGATGTTTAAAGGTAGCATCTAACAACAACAACAACAACAACAACAGACTTAAACTAGAACTAGCAGGAGGAGAAGCGACAAACAAGCAGCGCCAGCGTCCTCTCTCTCTGTGTACACCGTCTCTTTGTCTATTTGATCAGCTCCACCTGAAGATTATCAGACATCAGAGTTTTCTGACCGGCGATCAGAGTTTCAGCAGTTTGGTCAAATGTTGGTATTGTTGCCCTGCTGACTGACTGACAGGCATTACACAGGAGTAAATGCAATACGCATCATAAAGAATAAATTATTATACAATAAATATGCCAAACTACGGTGATCGTCTTAATCCAATCACTACACTTCCTTCTTCGTTGTTGATGAGTGTATTTCTGCCATACGTGCTTCAGTAAAAAAGAAGACGCAAAGAGACAAAAGACAAGAATTAACATCTACAAACTTTAATTGAGTGAGATAATTGGTTTTCTCAATTTAAACTTCAACTTATTTTCACTAGCAGCTCTGAAAAGAAAAAAAGGATATGTTTCACAGCCTTTCAGGGTCTAAATATCAGGCACATACGGTATCTACTAGTCTGCTACATTTGGTGTATAGCGTAAAAAGTTCGCTAGCAACAGCTCACGTCTATACTGTTGGCGCATTGCCCATTTGGAGTGAATAAACGCAGAATACACCTTCAGTGGTTACGTTAGCAGAAATTTGAAATTCACCCCTCATACTTTCCCCTCATCCGACACAGCAACTGTCAAGATAGCCTATCCTTCAGTAAATCCTCTTTTCCTTCAGTAATGTGAGGGCAGCCAGTAACAACAAGGAGACACAGCAGAGCTTTTCTTCATTACACCAGCATTCTCAGAGAGCGAGAGAGAGAGAGAGAGAGAGAGAGAGAGAGAGAGAGAGAGAGAGAGAGAGAGAGAGAGAGAGAGAGAGAGAGAGAGAGTAAATAAAGGAGAGCAGACAAACCTTTGTTCAAGTTTTGTAAGGTATACTATTGCCCCCTGGAGAGTGAATGCTTACTAGAAAAGAAAGCAGATAAAAAAGCAGTTAAAATGTTCTATAAAATATTAAACCAGCACCACTTAATTTTGAGATTTCAGGGTTATTAACATACATCTATGACATATGTGCTGCTTCTCTCTTTATGCTACTTGGCCAGACTTGACAGTTAATCATTTGGATTGTTTGCGGCACAAATTAAGAAAGGTTTTTATTTAAAGTATCATCCTCTTTATTTTATATATTTTCAAATTTTCGTTCAGAATATGTATTTTCCGAGCAATGGGACATTATTACCTTATTGTCATTGAAGTCTCTAAATGCTAAGGAAAGGTGCTCCTTTAGCATCGGGTACACTCCTTCAATAACAATGGCCGTCGCTGTTTGAAGGTATAGTATGTTGCATCGTCAATTGCTGTTTGTAAACACACAGCATTTAAAGTTGGCCACTCCTACCTGGCTCAACGAGGGAGCAGCGTTAGCGACAACAAAGCAGTGAATAAGAGGAATGTAATCCTATTTTCTGATTCACAGTGGTTAAATTCTAAAGCACAAATGAACACACCCACCTGTCTGCTCTGTGTGTGCATGTCAGTCAAACTGACAGACGGATAGCAGCACACAGCGCGTTCCAGGCGTGTCCAGCTGGAAGGAGACCTCAGGGAAGACCCAGGACTCGGTGGAGAGATTATATCTCCTCACTGGCCTGGGATGGCGGATGTGGCCCGGAGCAGGGAAGTTTGGGGTTCCTTACTTGAGCTGCTTCCTCTGCGACCCGACCCCGGATAAGCGGTAGACGATGGATGGATGGATGTCTTACCCATTTCTGATTGGCAGCAGTCTATGACACAGATTAAAGTTTGAATCTGAAACTTCTTACCGTTTCATTTGTTTAACACTCCTGAATAAAATCTTTGTTTTCTCCCTGGGTACATGGTGTATTAGGGCAATTGAAGGTAAAAACAACAACAAAAGATTATTTTAATAATATAATATTTATTATTATTTAGAAATGTTATTATGTAATTTTAGTTTTTATTATAACATAATATAGCAGCCTAATAATAAGAAAAATATTATAGGAATTTAAATACAAAATTAATATAATCAATATGTAATATACATAATAAATACTAAGAATAATAATACAAACAGAATAATAATCAACATTAAAATTCATGGGAGACAATTAGCCTACATTTTATTTGATCATTTGTAAGGAACCTGGATAATGAATAGGGGGGCGCTGACCCAAAAAAGGTTGAGAACAACATATGTACCAGGTATTGAAACGGAGCGCACAGCGGACAGACAGTCTCAACAAAGCCAGGTCTTTTATTTTACATGTTGACAAAGGCTACAGTCTATTTATTTATTATTTTGTTTATAGGCCTATACTGTATATGAGCAAATTCGGTTTTTGGACTATTGTTTTAATGTATTTTAATGTGATTATTGCATATGTTGTGCCATTTAATTTAATTAAAGAGGAACATTCTTGAAGACAATAATAGCAAAGTACAAGTACTCAAGCTGACTCTCACCCCTCATATCTGGCATATTGGCCTCAAATGTATTTATACATGAATAATTGCAGATGCAAAAAAAAAAGGCTAATTGCACTCTTTCACAGCACAGTATTTCTTGTGAATAGGAACCTTGTGATTGTGCAGATTTGAAATCCGGTGCTCTCAGTTGCCACAATCCATTCCTTGAGAATTCTCATACATGGATCAATGCAGTGTCTCATTATTGTCACACACAAGACTGGACTGCTCACACAAATCTGCACAGCGTAATCACAAAAGCCATTACCAGCAGTAGGAGTAAAGAAACATGCCGCCATTTCTAACAACTTAGCAAGACATTAAAAGCATTATAGGTCCACTACCGCACTCAAAGAGTGTTTGCTAATTGACATAGATGAAAACCATCAGGTGAACGGTGATGGCGATTGTACTAAGAGCTGGACCGCGTGTGGGTGTGTGTTTGTCGTGCCGATGCTCTGGCGCCACAGCACTCTAGGGAGTAAGACGGAAAGAGAGATGGAGGCAGTACAAAGCAATCAGGAAGGGAAAGATAGATAAATGGTTGATAACTTTTACTGTGGTGATGAGACAGACAAAGTGAGAGACAGAGGAAGGAATATGGAAAGAGAGAGTGATTGAGACACCATGAGAGAGATAAAAAAAATAAATGGTAAATAGCTCTTGTTCTGTGTCTCCCTGGAGAGAAGCAAGGAGGAAACACAGTACTTCAAGTAGCCCACGGTAATGGAACTTCCATTTTTTTGTATTTAATTCATGCCCCTTGTTTGTGACTGACTACTCTTGTTGGCCTATTTTAGTGGCTTTGGTCCCTGAAATAAAAGGCAGGAAATTACTTTTTAAAATCCAGCAGGCAGATGGCAGTTGAAGTTGAGAACACAGACAGGGCTTGTACCAACAAATTGTTTATGAGGCTAACAGCATGTGAGTCATCTGCCAGTCGTCATAACTTTCAGATTCTTCAAAAGCTCCTTAAAATGTGACTTTAGGTTAAAAAAAATGTGAGTTCATGTGTATTTGAGATTACTTATTATGTTTCATTTTTGTGCCATCTGCTGTGTACTGAATCTTTCAATTCCATGTATCTCCACACTCTCCACACTCCACTATAGTTAGTTAAATTATGACCAAAGCTACTTGCATCTGATTTAACTGGTTAGTACACCTTCACCCAGTTAGAAGGACACAGTCAGTAAAACATTTTATGGCCATGCTTCAAATTAGCCTTTTTTTTAGCAAGGCAGAAAGACTGATGTATGGTTGCAGATTTGTTTCATCGTACAGGCTTGAATAATGAAAAAGTCTAATTGAAAAATTACAAAAAAAGTATGTGAAGCAACCAAAAAAACGTGTGTGTGTGTGTGTGTGTGTGTGTGTGTGTGTGTGCGTGTGCGTGTGTGTTGTGTGTGTCGGGAACAGAGCTCCGCCCTTTGCGAAGCATAGCAGAGGGGAGAATGTAAATACGCAAAGCAACGTAGCAGACACTGAAACGTGCACAACAATTTGATAAATAACATAAACGTTAAGTTTATTTAATAAAAAAGCACATGTGAAAAGTGACTTGTGAATATAAAAATAAAATAAAAGCCTTCTTGAATTTTAGGGGGTTCTGTTGGGGGGGAAACACTGTACTTTATCGGTACTTTGTCCTACACACTTATTTCACAATATAGAAACAATAGGTCTTATATGCTTTGGCCTAAATAAAACAATCATTAAAAAAAAAAAGAAATCTGACAAAGTGAACCCGTTTTAGCCATTTGCGCATAGTGGGAAATATTAGAGTGTGACACATCAAAGGCTCTCTGCTAGTGTGAAAGAGAATAGCTAGCTTACAAGGACTAGGCTAAATAAATGTTCACAGAGTGATAACAGTGATACTATGTGTTAGAGAGGGGAATTTGCCCGGATATGAACACAGGTGTGCCTTGAGATTTTGGCTTGGCCTTTGGTGTGCCTTCGCCACAGAAAGTTTGAAAACCACTGCTCTACAGGTATACTCTCCCTGCTCCAGGTAGTAAAAATGTATTAGGTCTCATCCTGTTTGATAGATGTTTTGTGTTATTTGTGTACTTCCTGTTTTATTTTGCTACTTACCTGTTCTCTTTCGTTTCAGTAGTTTCTAATTCATGCCCCCAGATGTTCCCAATCTGTTCGTTAGTGTCTCCACCTGTGTCTCGTTGTCCCCTCCCACTTCCTGGTGTATATAGTCTGTGTTTAGTTTGTCTCTCCTTGCCAGTTCGTCTTCGTACATTTATGTCAAGAGTTCCAGCATTATTCCTGTCTTCCTGTCTCCCATTTGTTTAATTCCCCGGCTTCCTCGATCCTATTTCTGTGACCTGACTCCGTCTCCGCCTGATCTTTGTCTACTGTGTTGTTACGCAGAGTACCTACCTACCCGTGTATCGAACCTGTTTCTGTGACCCGACTCTGCCCCTGGATTATCCCTACACGTTTTGTATGTTTTACTGCATGCACGTGTACCAACTCTACTGCCAAATTTCAGTAAATACTGTTTTCATTTATGTCGTTCCGTCTCTGATTCGTGCTATTGAGTCCCAGCCTCCTTGTGTCTGTATCGTACCGTTACAAAATTGAAGAATCAGCAATTAAACATAATGCAGTTATCATCCTGTATATTTCTCATGGAGTCTACTTGAAAACCATTGCTATCTAGTTCATTGAAATAAGTGAAAGCATGCTTTGATCATGATTCACTCGTTTCTTAACCACGTTCTGTATATTTCTCTTCTCTATAGTCTGTTTTGCCTCTGTGTTAGGGAGTGTGTTCTGGTTCTTCCAGAGCAGAGTGAAAAGGCTACAACTCTGATTTTAATGCAGTTCAGGTTGCCTTCATTCAACTGATCTTTTGCAGTACACTCACAAACATGGCAGCCACACAAGGTTAGATGGAGCGAGCAGTTGTTTGTAAGAGAATAGAGGGAATGTCCAATTGAGCATTTGCTTTTAAGGATTCTGTTAACACATATGCTTGATTAAATGGCTATTCACATTCCTTAAGAGAAGCATGATTTTTAAAGTACAACTTTTTAGCACTATGATTTTTTATCTTCTCTTATTATCTATTGGCTAGCCACAGCTAACAAAGAATTTCCTCTGTGACATTTTTTGTCATTCATATTTTTATAAAAATGTCATGTTATAAATATTTAACATATTTGCACCCATTCTACAGCTAATTTTGTTAGAAGGGGGTCCCTCTTGGCTATGTTTGTCTTCCTTAATGAGTTTTTTGTGGAAGTTCTTACAATGAAGATCTATTATTAGTCTGTAATGTTTGTTTAATTCATTACTGAATGACATGGGGGTTATTGAGCTCTTACCAGACTGCGAATGGGATTAAAAGCTATGCAAATAAAGATTTTACTCATATTAACTGTTGTGCTGTAATGGAGACAGCCATTGTTTAAGTTATATAAGACCAGAAGTTAGAATAACTTGATGCATAAGGTGCATTATGGAGGGAATATAAACACATGCTCACAAGCACTACAGTCATTTTGGAACAGAAGCTAAGCAATAAATGAATAACTACAATATGGGTCCATTAAAAGTTGTTAAGTCCATATTCAATAATATTAGACTTCCGAAATCGACCAACATGAGTATCAACAACATTGATAGGTCTGTATCAAGGCCAAAACAGAAAGACTGATCCAGCAGAGTCAGACAGAGATTGTGAATTGAAAGCAGTTATATCTGTACAGTGTCTTCTCCAAACTCAAGTCCTGTGATTGTTTGACCGGTCTATCCAACTTTTCCTCCTCACTACGCAGACGGAGTGGATGGACGGCTGCAGCACATGCTCTGAGCTTTTTATATTGCTGCGGTTGGGTTTACATTGGAGTTAGTGAAGGTTTACAAGGGCGTCGTGAGACGTGACAAAGCATTGATATTGTACTACCTGGGAATGAGAACAGGCTGCAACTGCATATGTGTCTGTAAACACAACAGAAACAAATAAAGACATCCACTCCTCACAATCTTACAGATTGCATCATACAGTTTAATTTTTTTCAACTGAATGATACTGTTAAAACCTCTTTTTAATGTCTCCCTCCATGGCCTCCTTACCAAAGATAACAATAAAGGGTAAGCCATTGTCAATGAATTGGAATTTTCAGGAAACTGTCTCTGATCTTTTTTCTTTTCAAATCTGCCTTGACAGACACATAGCTGATCACAAGAGAGCTCTGAACCAGTAACGTTTTTACAGATCCTGATTTTTAACCACCCCACTGAATATAAAAACAAAATAAAACTTTTGAACTGAGTTGAGAGGAGACCACCCAGCCTCTGTGAGTGTACCACACTTGACTGCAGCCTTTCAGGGAATACTTGAACACACAAGGATGCCTTTTGTTCATTTGGGAACCGTAAATTGCTCACACTGAGCCTACTTACAACAAGCAAGGATGCCTGAACAAGATTTACAGAGCTGCTCTTTTTGAAAAGACATATCCTTGTTATTTTGTCACCAAAGGCCAGAGATGGTGGGGTTGAACGAAGGGTCACTAATGCCACTGTAAAGGTTTATGGGTAGATAGGTGTAGGAGATTACAAGGGGAGAGGGAAAGGTGGTCACCTAAATAAAATAAATTACTATGGGTTCAGCTTAGTTATTCATTTTTAGGTGTCTCAGTATTACTTCAAAGTATCATGCAGAACATTAACCAAAGACTAAACACAGTCCTTCCTGAGAGTAGGACTTGATAGTTATTTATAAAGTCTCCTACACTTACTTTCTGCAAGGAGAAGGCTTTTCCTGTGAGAGTATGTTGTTGTTTTACAACCATCTCTTAATCTGTCTATATTGCATCTATGTTGCATGTATAGTGAAATATTGCATGTGCAGTGATGATGTTGCAAATCCTCTGTGAGAGCCATCTTCTGGCAGCCTCTAACAGGTTAGACACCTTTGGAGCTCTCGTGACTATCATCAGGGATAGCAGACATGTCCTTCAATAGGACAGTTGATAAACAATCCTACAATAGGACAGTTGATATAATTCAGTTCCACTTGGACTGAAAGCAGGATCACACAAGTGTCAAACTGAGAATGTATGGCCTGTTACAACTGATTTTCTGTTCTGTATTGCTTTACAAATATGGACTGTGTTCTTCCTGGTCTGTTATGGGTAGTGGCTGCACAGACATATTTAAAGCACTCTCATAAATTAAGTCAAGAAAGACATATGTATGAATAAGATAGCAGTCAAAGTGTGTTTATTTGAAAACTGGACTAACTGGATTTTTTCTTCTAAAGTAGGGTAATACTGGTAATGTAAATGATTAATATCAATGCATAAAGACTGTGAGGAATGAGTTATCATTAGAACACTAATTAATGTGTCTAACTGCCTGACCAATGCAGATATACAATTACAATTAATAATTAGACTAATAAGACTGTACGACGCAACCCTCACAACTCCCAGGCAACTTAAAGCACTAGACCGGCAAACCTTGGTATACGAGCAGTCTGAATTTAAGGGGACGCAACAAGTGCCTGTGATATCCCAACTGTAGAGACATACAGTAAGTCTCCAAATCAGTTTTGGATTTATGAGGTAGGCTGCATTTAAGGGGAAGGAGGCAATAAATGTTTCTGAGACGTCAATCGTGACAAGCCAATCAATGTCAAACCTCAAACGAAGTATCCCTCGCCCACCGCATGCCAAGAGAGGAAGTAGATATGCCACGAGGAGGCTTAGCTAAACCGACAAGTGCTTTGATCGCATTTGCCTACCATGCAGTTATAAAAATCTGATTACCACTGTGAGAGAACAAAGGACCTTTCTACAATTGGTCCGAATTAAACTCAGTCAGGAAAAATCCTTATAATTCACCTTGAGTTTAACATGTCTGTCTCTAATGGATGGAAACCGGCAGGGGTGACTGCATCCTTTAAGGGTAAAAGATGAAAATTGTATCCCAGAAAGAAAATATGTGAATGCATGTTGTTTTTTGTTAAGCTGAGGAAGAAGTCTAGAGAAGTAAAGAAGAGTGTGTGCATCTCAAAAGACATGTGCAAAAGACATCACAAATCACATATTAGACATTTCCCCAGCAGACAATCCCCAAGAAGATGGCTGATGCCACCACAAAGTCAAAGAAAGTCTTCAAGAGTTTGCACCCTGCACTCCAAAAGACCCAAGTCTCCTAAGCAGATAAAGTCTGGTCTGTCCTTTCTTGTATCGCGCAATAAAATTGTCAAACCTGTCCAGTTTATTGTTTAGGCGAACACCCAGGTACTAAACAATCTCAATTTTTGTTCCCTGGATGTTCACTGGTGTGGGGGGAGAATCTTTACTCCTTCTGAAGTCCACCACCAGCTCCTTGGTATTCCCTGCGTTGAGCTGGAGGTGGTTCATCAGGCACCAGACATCAAAATCCTTCTGTGTGCGCCCTGAATTGCAGATTTGTCTCAGAACTTTTGCAGGTGACACTTTGCTGTGTTGTGGGTGAAGAGAAACGGACCCAGAACCGTTCCCTGTCACTAAGAGTTAAACAATGCAGCTCATATGTTACCAGTAGTTAGCTTTGTGTTAAGGGTTACTTTCTCAATATTAAAAGATATACAAAAAGAACACACCAACAGAGCATCATCTCAAGTCCACAACTCATTCATCTAGTCCTTAAATGGAAATTAAAATGACTATTGTCCTATGACATTTAACTAGAAAATATACTCCATAGTCATGTTTCCTACGACCAAGAAAAAGTCCATACTATTCCAAAAAACAGAACTCAAAATAACCGTTGCTGTGTTTTATAGATATTTATATAAATATGAACTTGTTTTTCAATAGTTACATGTTTTTAATTTGAAGCTGCAGCAGTTGGAAATGTTCGGTTTGCCAGAAATCACACTTTGTGTCACAATGACAAGTGTGACAAAGCTCAAATGCAAATTCTGTAAGGAGCCAGACAGCTAGTACAGTATGAAAGCACTTCTTTTTTTAGAAATGACCCACTTGGACATGGCTGAGTTGCGTTGGTCCCTCCGAGGAAACCAAAGACAAAAAAGAAAACACATTTTTTTCTTGGAGCTCTCTTTCTCAGTAGTCCATCAGTAAACCTCGATAATGTGAACAGAGTTTAAATATGTTTCATTCTGAATGAGAGTGTACTGAGCCTGTGTTGGCTTTGATGTAGAGGTCCATGATAATCAAAGAGTGAGAAGACAGCGAACAGAAGAAAACAAAAGGAGCGGGAGAAAAAGACAGCAGAAAAGAGAAACAAATAACTTACAAAAGAGAATGGCTGACAGAGAGTGATAACAGGAGTACTGAAGTAGCTCTTCAGTTCATATCGAATTATTTGTGAGTGTGTGTATGTGTGCTGTCAGTATGAGAGCATGACAGTGCGTCTAATTTTGATGTGGCCCAAGAGCCAATCACAAAAATGCCTGCGATGCAGTGATCACCTTCGAGGGGGGAAAAAACCTATCGTAGAGTAAACACTATCTGACCATCTGAGTTCGATCCTAAAATGTCAGGGAAAAAATGCACAGCATAGGACGTTTTATTAGAGTGGGAGAGTTCATATTCATATAAAAATGCTGCCTGACCTAGTGCAAAGTAAACGCAACGTTTGCCGGACTCCGCCCATATCTTAACAGCTCTCAGCCACCAATGTAAACAGAAACACATAAGGGACGGGTATATACATTCAGGAAATACATGTTTATTTAAAGTATGTATTACTTGTACAGACATTTTTATAAGATTAATGTATTTTATTTGAGTTATTATCATCAATTTATTTGATGATTGATGAGTAGTGTGGCTTTTGTTTCCCCCGACGAGTACTTCCTTGCGATGGCAGTGTCGGGAAACATGTCCGCCCCACTGCGACAAAAAATCAACGCAGAAGCTGAAGGCTACATTATTTTTAGCGCAAAGCATTGACATCTTTCCCTTAGCTTTGGTCACTTGGTCTGCCTCCGACACAGATCTTGTCACACATGAAGACATTGACCGTGTATGTTTTGTGCCTCTTGTGCTTGGACGATTTTTCTTGCTGGCGAACATCGCTTATTCCGTCGTGTGCGATGTTAACATCTGAATGATGAACTTTTTGTACATTACAAAAAGCACGAGTTTCCCCGACTCTGCTTTTAATAAATAAGGGATGGTCTCCTCTCATTTGGCAGGTACTTACATAAAGTTTTAACTTGTTTGGTAGGTACAACTGCGTCTCCATCTATCTTCCGTTCACTGTGACTCTCATCCATATGTTTTCGTCTTTTTCTGTATTATTGTTCCTGTTTGCTTCTTCTGTGTTTACTCACGGATAATGTTTTTCAGCCAAAGTTAAACATAATACTGCCATCTGCTCTACCAGAGGCCACTTTACACTTTTTTTAATTAGGCCTATTTTTTTTTCTGAAAGGTTAAAAATACAGGAGAATTACGGGAAAATATTTAAGACACGACAAGAAGGAAGACATGGATCATAAGGGGCAGGAGACTCGTCCAAAAAGTTATTGACTGTTGCATTGTCTGCAAGAAGGCAAAAGCGAGAAAGTGTCAACAAGTAATGGGTGACTTGCCACGGGAGAGAACTGAACCTGCTGCACCATTCGAGTTCACAACGGTAGACCTATTCGGACCCTACCAAGTAAAAGATGATGTCAAGAAAAGAGTGACTCTGAAAGTCTGGGGAATCATCTTTTGCTGCATGGGCAGCAGAGCCATCCACATAGAGTTGGTAAATACCCTTTCAACCGAAGGTTTCCTAATGGCCTATCAAAGGTTTACAGCAATTAGGGGGCATCCAAGAAAGATCTGGTCAGATCCCGGCACCAATTTCATTGGAGCAAAACCAGTCTTAGAGGAGCTGTACAGATTCTTAAACAGCCTGAGCAAATCAGCCCTAGAGGAGACTGCGGCCAAAAATGAAACAGTGGATGTGGAAAATCCATCCGGCCAACTCTCCACACAGGAATGGTGGTGCAGAAGCTGCCGTACGCATTGTGAAGAAAGCCCTCCAGAGACTTGGGAAGGATTTTGTGCTCAGCTATATCGAGTTTCAGACAACTCTTCACATAGCAGCCAACCTGGCAAATGAGCGCCCAATTGATGCCAGGATACAGAGCCGGGAGGACTGTATTCGATATGTTACACTAAACACTCTACTACTTGGTCGAGCCTCTCAAAGTGGGGATTTGAAGACATTTGACTTTTCCAGGTACCCCTACAAAAGACTCAGAGGAATGCAGTCAGAGGTTACCAAGTTCTGGAGAAGCTGGAGCCAACTCGCTGGTCCAAACCTGTTTGTGAGGAGCAAGTGACATACTGCACAAAGAAACGTCACTGTTGGGGATATTATCTGGTTAACCGACCAAAATGCACTGAGGGGGCAATTCAAGCTTGGCAGAGTTGTCAGTACCAACCCCGACAGCAAAGGCATCGTGAGGGACGTCAAAGTAAGAATCGTCCCATGCTACCATGTCCCAATGACAAAAGCTCTGAAGGCAAAATCAATGCATCCAACCTCGTATGGGAAACAATGGAAAAGCCCAGCTACCATCCATCACAGGGATGTTAGGAGGCTGGTTGTTTTACTACCTGCCGAAGAACAAGAGAATGGCAGAGTCAGAAATGCATTTTGACACTGAACTGGAATAACAAAGTTTGTGGAGGGCCCAAATATCTATCGTGACCAAAGAGGCAGCCGGTAAGACGCTGAACTTTTTAGCTTGAGAGACTGTTACCTGCTGGAGATCAATGCCGCTACTCGTTTGATTGACGCTGGATTTATGTCATGATCGGTAGCGCGCTTGTGTGTGTGTGTGGCTTGGTGAGCTGATTGTGTACATGTTTGCAGAACGGCTTGTTTAATTTCTTATATTGTTTGTGATTTAAAGACTGACTGCATAATTGTATTTAATTAAAAATGAGTAGTACTTAAAGTTAAAATGCCGTTAGAAGTACATATTTACTCGGTAAAATTAAATTAATTTCCTGTTAAAATGATGACAGCAGCTGTGCATGTGTTATGTTCATTTAGTGGGAGTGCATTTGTAAATTAATTTAAGGTTGAAATAGAAATAGTTGGAAATTACAAATGTGTGTATCTTGCTATTTACATTTATTTGAGTTGCCTTGTAATATGTATTAATTCTCTTTTCTGTTTGTTTCTATTCAAAAGGTTTTTCACCTCAAAATACCTTGTCTGACTTTTGCTGAAATTGCAAAAAATAAAAGGAGGAAAAAAGGAAGAGAGCATTTTGGTCTTTTGGAGTGAAATCCAGTTAAAAAACTTTCGGTAGATGTTTCCATCCCTTTCAAGTAGGGAAGCTGCACATTTAGAAAATAACTTGACACACATCTCTCTAGACTTTGTAACCGGTCTGCCTATGTCCAACGGTCATACCACCATCCTGACTATAGTTGACTGGTTCAGTAAGATGGCCTACTTCGTGCCGCTGGCCAAGCTTCCGTCGGCCAAGCTCCCGTCGGCCAAGGAGACCGCAGACCTAGTTCTACTGCATGTCTTTCTGCTCCATGGACTTCTTACCGATGTGGTGTCCGACCGAGGAACCCAGTTCACGTCCATATTCTGGAAGGGGTTTTGTTCACTCATGGGGACCACCGTCAGTCTTTCTTCCGGATTCCACAATCCAATGGGCAGACAGAACGGAAGAATCAGGAGATGGAGACCGCACTTTGGTGCATGATTTCCAAACATCCCTCGGCCTGGTCTCAGCAGCTCCTATGGGTGGAATATGCCTACAATACCCTGATCTGCTCAGCAACTGGACTGTCCCCATTTCAGTGTGCCTACGGGCTACAACCTCCACTGTTCTCCGCATTGGAGAAAGAGATCTCCTGTCCTTCCATCCAGGCTTTCATTAACCGCTGCCACTGAACCTGGACCTAGGCCAGAACTACCCTCAACGGACCGGTACATCACGGCTGCCACCCACCGCCGCAACATCGCCCCCACATACCTAGTGGGCCAGAAAGTGTAGCTGTCCACCAGGAACATCCCGTTACGGGTGGAGTCTAAGAATTTGACGCCTCGGTTCATCGGTCCGTTTGAGATCTAGGAAGTGGTTAACCCCACTGCAGTCAAGCTAAAGTTGCCCCGATCCATGCAGATACATCTGACCTTCCATGTTTCCAGGGTTAAACCTGTGCGGGAGAGCCCACCAGCTGCTCTGCCTCCCCCGCCACCTCGCTTCATCGATGGAGGTCTTGCATACACCTTTCACCGCCGGGGCAGGGGTCTACAATACCTGGTGGACTGGGAAGGTTTTGGTCCTGAAAGGTCCTGAAAGGTCCTGAGTTCCTGCGCGACACATCCTGGATGCCCGGATAATCAGTTTTACCGTCGTCAGCCTGACCAGCCAGCTAAGACCACCCAATCCATAGGGGTCACCACTCGACTGGCTTGCTCCCCTTCTTCGTCCGAGGCATCTGAGGATGACGGTCATGATGAAGAGCCGCCATCTGACGAGGAGAGACCCCCGGAGGCTGAAGAGGAACGGATGGACGTTTCCAATTAATATTAATGCCCTCCTCCAGCCTCCACCACCGACCCTACTCAGTCTTGTTTTGTTTTTGTTGTATGTAGTTACTTATTTTTTTTTTTTGTAGGTATTGGGGATGTCAGGAGCCGTCCCTTGAGGGGGGGGGGTGTTCTGTCACAGTCTGCTCCATTACCTCACCAGCCAGCCACTCCCACCTCATCACCTCACCTTGGGCTCAGGCTGCTGCCAATTCACAATCAAGCCCTTATTTTTAGCCTCTCCCAGTTACTCACTCAGTGCCAGATTGTTCTCTACGTTGTCAGACTCTCCAGCGATTACCCCGGACTGATTTCCTGTTACCGACCCTGCTTGTCTCCGACCTACCCAAGTCGTAGAATTCCCAGAATACCTACCAGCCTTCTGTCCCCGACCTTGAGCTTGTCTTCCACAACTCCGACACTGGGTTCCTGTGTCTGAGTGAGACCCTCTGCTGTGTGAAATTATCACTTTGGATTAGATCTCTGCATGTGTCCTGGGATTTCTTGTATCAGCCGGTTCTGGTAAATAAACCTTTGTATCTCCAATTCCTGGTTTCCTGTGTGTTGCATTTGGGTCCATACACCCCCCGTGACAGCAATGGGGCCGATATTCAAAAGTTTAAATTCAGTGTTAAATTTAAATGTAAGACTGGTGTTGATTTGCTCTTAAGAAAGCACGTCAGTTTCTACACTGATTAAAACCAATTGTTTAAAATGCAAATGGCTTCCTCAATTAGAGAGTCAAATTAATTCCAATGACAAAGTGAAAACTATCTAATAGATGTTTTTCCTCTTTGCCAAATACCAGAAGTGAACGCTTACAAAATAAGTCATTCAAATCTGGATTTTCTTGTTTAAAGATCAAATTATATTGTGAAATCCAATCTGAGCTTTGAACAATTTCTCTGTTTGGCCAGGGTAAAACACAACCATTGCCTCTGTGTAATGAGTCAAGTCCAAATGCTTATTTGTTTGAATAAGGCTTAATTTAAATGCACAATAACAACGTTCTTTAGAAGACCATGGTGTGTGTTAGGGATGGAGGTGGGTCTGGGGAGCAACACAATCAGGAAGGGAAAGCTGTAATATTAAGGATTCAATGTGAGAGTGTTTAATTGGTCTAAGTGATGAAAAGAGAGCTGGATTAAGGTAGTAATGAATTTGGCTCTAGGAAGCAGGACATCTGACGGATGAAACCTGTCACTGTGAAAACATTCCAAGATTGATGTCACGGTGTGGTAAAGGTGAGGACCCAAAAGCAGAATGCAGGACGAGGGTTTAACAAAAAGCAAGCTTTATTAAAACAAAGCCGAATCTAGAATACAACAATACAAAGTAATCAAAACACAAACCAATCCGGGGTAGAGCAGAACACGAGCAGAACAAACACAAGCAGAACACGAGCAGAACACGACCTAACATGAATGACAATCCCACAAAACACAAGGGCAGAGTAAATGGACACAGGACGAACACATTAACAATCAGAAGGTGAGGGTAAAGACACAGACAGGAAGTACCACTAGACATAACAAGGGGGAGTGAACACTTATAAATATAACAGGGAACAGTAGTGCAAGAACTGTGACAGAGGAGGAGGAGGTTCTAAGGCCCGCAGGAGGCGGGGCAGGAGACCGCTCTGGAGGACGGCGAGGTGGACGGAGAGCCGGGGCTGGATGCGGCTAGAGCCACTCAGGAGGCCGGCGGGGAGGCCGGGCAGGATGCGGGCGGAGCCGCTGAGGAGGCCGTCGCGGAGCCGGTCAGGAGGCCGAGCTGGAGGCCGACGGAGGAGCCACTCAGGAGACCGGGCCGGAGTCACTGGGGTCTCAACAGTCGGGGGGAACACAGGGATCTCGGGGACATGGGGGTCTCGGGAGTCAAGGGGAGCGAAGGGGTATGGGGAAGAGATGGGAACAAAGGGTTCTCGGGAAGAGATGGGACCACAGGGGTCTCGGGAAGAGATGGGAGCACAGGTGTCTCGGGAGATGAGGGGATCACAGGGGCTGGAGTCCCGAGGGATCACAGGGGCTGGTGTATCGAGGGACAGTGGGAGCACAGGGACTGGGGTATCAAGGGACAGAGGGAGCACAGGGGCTGGGGTATCGAGGGACAGAGGGAGCCCAGGGTCTGGGGTATCGAGGGACAGAGGAAGCACAGGGTCTGGGGTATCGAGGGACAGAGGGAGCACAGGGACTGGATTCTGTCGAGGCCTGGCAGCAGGAACTGGGTTCTGAGAACCAACATTATGGCGGTCTGAACGGCCAGATCTCCTCCTCAGAAGCCTGGAAGCCCTCTGGACACTTAGAGGCCCCCCGAAGGCCAGGCGAGTACCCAGAAATGGGTCAGTGGCTGGAGCAGGAGGATCGGCAGCAGAAACGGGGGCTGTTGTGGCCCTGCAGCAGGAGCAGGGGGCTGTCGCGGCCCGGCAGCAGGAACTGGAGGCTGTCGCGGCCCAACAGCGGAAACCGGGGGCTGTTGCGGTCCGGCAGCAGAAACAGGGGATTGACGCGGCCCAACAGAAGGAACAGGGACTAGGGTTCATCATCATCAGGCGTCATCAGGCATAATCTTAACATAGGTGCCCCCAGCTGCCCCTCGAGGGGAAGCTGGGGGCACCTATGTTAAGATTATGCCTGATGACGGAGTAATTTATTAAACGTGTTTCTACAGTACTGGCGTTCAGCATTTTAGCCGTTCTCCAGCATCAGCATGACATGAACCAAATGGCACTTTTCCAGCTCCGTTGGCCAGACGATCTGATACGTTTTAAATAGGTAAGTGATAAGCTATCAATGTTTGACATATGTATAATAATTCGTTATGTATTCGTTATGCATAAGTCAGCTACAACACTGCTGTGGAAAAGTTGGACGCATTTGGACTCTGACAAATTTTTAGCTAATTTTCAAATATGCCGGCATATGTTTCTGCCATACAGAACTGTGTATGTCTGGCGTGTTCGGCGTATCGTCTACGTCCTTCAAACAATCAAAACTTACCCTTAATTTATATCAACCTATTGCCAATATTTCGTATGTGCCGGCATGCGTTTCTGTCATACGGATATGTGTGACAGGGCCTTTAGAGGTTAAAATACTTTTTTTATTTTTCAATAAAATGATTACTACTGGCTATACAGGCTATATTGTGATCATATTGCATTCCTTCATGAACACAAAACAGGGGAACTAAACAAATCCAAACTAAACTATCCATCCAGCCATCTGACATGCAATGAGTGGAAGCATTTAAGTTTCCACAAAACATAACCCATAAAAATATGGTAATGCCTGCAGTAAAATGATACCAAATCTGAAGTTACCTGCTGACTTGTCACTCAATGGGGCAGCAGAGGAGCTGAATTAAACAACCTCTATTAATATTTTATAATTAGGCTACGTGGGTTGTGTTCAAATGTTTTCTTACAAATTATGTGCATATTGAAACAAACAGGGAAAGTTGACAACATAAAAAAAAAAACATGGCCTGCCTTATATTTAAATGTTACAATCCATTTATAAAGTTAGCTAAAAGCCAACCCAACAAAATAATGAAGCTAGATGTTGGTCTTGATATTTCTTATCAGCTTAATAGTGTAGATATGATTTATTTCTTTATTTAGCCTTTATTTATACAGGTAAAATCTCATTGAGACATAGGGTCTCATTTTCAAGAGAGACCTAATCAGATGGTAACGTACCATACAAAATTACAGACGGACAGGACACTAAACACAGGCAACAGTCAAATAAAACATCATAAAAAATAAATAGTCATTGAAAGTGCAAAGTGCGTAGAATTAGGTATTGCAAAAACAAACAGCGACAGGTGATTTCTCCAGATTTTTTTAAATGAGTTTAAAATGTCCTTGGGGTATCAAGCTGGACAGCTTGAGTTCCTGCTGAAGTGTGTTCCAGGTTGAGGGGGCAGAGAATGACAAGGCCCTTTTTCCAAGTTCCGTGCAAATTGAGGGGACGAACAGAGTGATGTAGTTCTAAGATCGTAGCCCATGGCTGTAATGTTGTGGATATGTAGATGGGCAGCAGTCCAAGCATAGATGTATAGATGAATTTGTACCAGTGCAGAAATCTGCGCATTGATAGTGATCTCCAGTTGACTAAAGAGTACAGCGTTTAATGGTGTGTGCGGGGTTTACAGGTGGTTATGAACCTCAGAGCCCCATGTGTCCAGCAGATGAAGGGAGTGAGCTGAGGCGTTCATGTACACAACCATAGTCCCGTTTTCCAGCACTGGTGGAGAAGCAGGCCTTTTTTCTAAAAAAGAAGCACAGTTTTAATTTCAGTTTCCTTAAAATATTATGAAAATAGTGTTTAAATAAGAGGTTGTCATCAATTGCGATGCCTAAGTATTTGTAGGTGTTGACAATTTCAATGGGGTTACCCTGTGCAGACATGATGCAGGGAAGAACAGCTGGTACCCTTTTCTTATTGGAAAATGACATGATCTTTGTTTTGTCTGCATTTAACACCAACCTGAGATGGAATAGGTGCAACTGAATAATGTTAAAAGGAGACTGCAGACGTTTAAATATAAGGGCAACATTTGCATGAAGGACTCGACTTGAGGCATCACAAACAAATCAGAAAGGTTTTAAATGGATCCTGTTTTCTTTACCACTCAATGTATTTTAAAATACAAATGTCTTGAAGTTTCTCTTGTATTTGGGTTTGGGACTCAACAAGGAGGTACTCGTCACTATTTATGACTTGAATTGGGATTTAGTGCAAACTCAACATAGTTTGTAGAAATGGGCACCTCATGGGACAGTACTGTGTTAAATGTGTGTCTATAAACTGTCTTAATCAGCCTATTCCTAGAGGATGATAATTGGCAGAAAGCAACAACATCTGGATAACTTTTATCATTAACTTTAAAATGTAAAGTTCAAATCATGCTTCACATTGCAGCTAATGTCATGTGTTAAATGGCACTGCAGATTAAATGCATTCTCAAAAATATAACTGTAATAATAACTTAAGTAGAAATAACATAAGATCTTTAACAAGCAACAAACAAGAAAGTAAGTTTTTGACAACATACTGAAAATCTAGCACAAAAGCTATCTTGGAAGAAGAGTCCCATGGGAAGTGTATTGTCAAGGGACGCATGTTTTCAACAGCAAACAGGAGGATGTCCCCAGGATTGTCTTCCATTGCTTTGATTTTTTTTTGTGGCTTGCTTTCCACAATAATTCATATTCGTTCCTCATATTCGTTCCTCCTGTCACCACAACAACATAGTCTACAGGGGATAAAAAGTTTCAAATAAGCACTTGTCTCATTATTAATTACATGACAAAGATCTGCAACCCCAGCCACCCCAATTCGTCCAACTTCTGTCACTATATGAACTAAAATCCCAGGTGGATTGTAAAGTCCTGGCAGTAGAACATTAAACCTGATGAGTTTGGTGACTCCTGAGTCCATGGTGGTACCTGTGCACTGTGTGACTCTGGGCTGTCCCAAAGGAAAGTTGACATGAAGAAATGTGGTGACATTTTTGTTTCTTAATCCAAAAGGATGGTCCAAAATCCAAACATTTGAGACACATCGACTAGAGGAGTTTTGTAGCAAATCTTGTATTGTGCGTATGTTTGAGATTAGAGAGAAGAGCATCTGTGAAGTTTCTCCCTATGTGTGTGACGCAACCAGATTTCTAAATAAAATATTACAAAAATACTGTCGCCTGAGACCGGCTTCAGGCGACCAAAGGAAACCTGTGTCAAGATTCTATCACTCACAAAGTTAGAAGCAATCACAATACCACACTGATTTCTGTATTTTGGATGGATAATGTGAGTTGTCTCAGTTTGAATATATTATTTTGACATTAATCACACAATCTGACATGCCTCTACATCAATGGTTCTCAACCTTTTTTGGGCCAGTGCCCCCCTATCCATTATCCAGGTCCCTTACCGCCCCCCATCAAATAAAATGTAGGCTAAGGTGCTATTTTATTAAATTAGATAAACGCTTATGTTATTTATCTAATTTATGGGCACGTATCTGTGTCTACTGCGTTGCTTTACGCATTCACATTCTCTCCGTTTCGCGCACACCTCCAGTCAGAGACAGAATGGAGGAAAGGAGAGAATAGAACAGATAGAAAATTCTAAAATGCAACACATTCATTATAAATGGAGCAACGTTGACCCCACCGTTCAGAAACTCCGAAATATCCGCGTTTTTTAAAGACACACAGCCTGAATCAGCAGCAGTGATGCAGATGTTAGCTCTGCTACTACGAGCAGCCAGAGTGCAGCTTGTCTGCTGCTGGTCCAAGTCCCGACTAGAGTGGTAGTGTTTTAAAATGAATTCCGATTAGTTTTATTCATGGTGTTTCCTTGAAATAATGTTAATGCTTTTGACCAGTGGCGGCTGAGTGGGGCGGTGTTTGTTTTGTTTTTTTCAAGCAGCAATTTTTCGCTCAGCAAAATAAAAATTTAAGTCTAATAGCACATATTGTCTTAGGAAGTGGGCGAATTTTTTCGAAAATACCTACAAACGACATACCCAAAGTAAATTGAAAGCTGCTCTTCAACCATTTGCACCAGTTGCATGATTTTGGTCTCATTCAAAAGATAACTATCTTATTGTTCTTGCAAAGCAGTGAATAATCACTCCAAGTGCTTCTGGCACTGAGTAATAGTGGTCTGAATATACTGAATTTGAAGAAAATATACTCAGTCTGAAGTTTGTTGTTCAAAAAGATGTCTGAAAATGGGTATAGCTGGTAGTCCAGAGCTGAAATACACAATAGAAACATAGAACCAAGTGTTATCAAGTTCACCACCCAATTTCAGATAAAAAGGGATAAAAACTTAATTTACTAGACAGGTTTGTCCAAGAGTAACACCGGGCGTACACCAACTGTGCAATATGTACATGTACATATTATAATATTTATTAATTATTATTATTGATTTTTTTTATAAATAACTATTATATACCCATATTACCTGTTAGTAGTAATCACACAGAGTAAGTGAAGTATAAAGACATTTTTTTCTAATATTTGTATGTTTTTTTGTATTTTTTTTGTACAATAAATAATAAATATTATTTTGGAAATAAATGTTATTTTGAAAAAGCAAACCATGGGAAGTGACGTATCTAACGAAAGAGGCGCACATTTCCTTTACGATGCACGCGCCACCAGGACGCTGAGCTGTTCCAGGGTCAGTTTGTAACAAAAGAAGTGGGTGGGCACTTTCTTATCAAGTTGACACTCATTGGCTCATGAAGGTTGTAAAAGACCCATCGAAGCTCCGAATGAAGTGTCAATCTAACGCTGAGAGCCCGCGCTAAAACCAGGACATGTCTGTACCGTGATGAGAGCACGAGATATTAAGTTATGACTGTTTATGATCACACAATGTAAAAATCGATCAGCTGATTTCACAGATTGCAACACCTGTTCATGGACTTTTATCGATGTGACGATGTTCACAGTGGATATCTTTTTCCCGGAAACGAACATGTGGACCTCTGGCAATGCCTTAGGAGTGTCTTTTTCAAAATATTGCTGAAAAGAGGATATTTATGAGGCTTTATAGGTAAGTTGGCTCAAAGTTATGATTTTGATATTGAGTGTACTTGCTAGTTTGAGGAACTGATTGTACCGCTGTTGTGATTTTCATTTCCATATTAAAATAGAGTTCAAAAATGTCCAGGTACAGAAGCGATAAAACACGTGCTGGGCCCTTTCAGCTCGTTCAGTTTGGCATGTTTCGTGCTGTAATGACATTCGAGACCCTTTTTCATTTTCCGCACAAACTAGGGACACTGGCGTTTTACTTCCACAAAGAAATAATTGTTTGTCCATTTCTCCTGGAACATTCCCCATCCACCTTTCTCTTTGTTACACTCGCCATACTGCGTTCGCTGATGTCAATGACAGTTTAATATTGAAGTTTTTTGGCATGACGTGACCATGTGATGACATGTTCCGCTCGTGTTGTGTTCAAGGACCCTGACCTTGGCCAGGATCTTTGTCAGTCGCCCGTTTTATTTTATTGCTGACTAGATTTGGATGTATTTGTTTGGAGTAGAATTGTTTGCGTGTGTTTATGAATTACCTCGTGGGCCGCACACACAAACACCCCAAAGACACGTGAATGCCCCCCTTTCTAAAATATTGCTTCCAGCGCCGCCCCAAAGTCCTCTGAATGCCCCCTGGGGGGTGGTACCGCCCTCGTTGAGAACCCCTGCTCTACATTGATAGTGTCACAGATTGTGACCGCTAGTGAAACAAAGAAAAACTATTTCCACAGTATAGCCTTATTAGAGTTAACCAGAAAAAGTGGACAAAACTAAACAGAAGTGGGCAATGTAGATATCATTGGGTGGAATATGCACCAATAAACTGAATATTTTTTAATGGGCAATGAAAAACGTATGTCACAATGAAATCAATTAATTCAGTTACTAAAAGGTAAAAAGATAAATAATAATTTAATCATTTTAACTTTTTAATCAGTAAATGCTAACCTCCTCACAGTTGTATGCCTCAGGCAACCAGTCCAGTTGCAGTTTACGTCTACGTCTGTCCAAAATGTCATTTCATCATCATTCTATCCTATTAGACATTTGTGTGAAATAGTCATAATTTCCATATGAATTCATGGGATATGGCCCAAAATGTGTTTTGTCAGGTCACATTCACCTTGACCTCTGACCACCAAAATCTAATCAGTTCTTCCTTGAGTCCACGTTGAGTTGAGTTTGTGTCAAATGTGAAGACATTTTCTGAAGGCGTTCCTAAGAATAGGACAGACAGACGTAGGGACGGACAGATGGGACGGACAGATGGACATACGTACGGAAGGACAACACAAAAACATATCGCCGGCGCAGAGGCATGAAACCCAAATAACAATGTGTATTTCACTCTCTTTGTTTGATTTGATTTCATCTGTTTCATCTTCCACAGTCTACAGACTGCCAGAGAATGGCAAAGGCAAGGTTGTGAACTTCTCACACAATATACTGACACAAACTGTCAACACAAGACTCTCATAAACTTCAGTTTATTTTTCTAAAATAATTTTGATTGAAATGATTGACCTTTGACTTGTGATGTCTTGCAAATTGGTCCACCCAGGAAAGCAAACTCTATGTGCAGCCTGAGGCAGAACCTTATCTGTAGTGAAAGCCCTAAAAAACTACTGCAATCAATCAAACCGGTCAGAGACGGAGGGGGGGGGGGGGGGGAAGATTATTTTAAGAAAAGAGTGTGCCAGAGAAAATAGAGGGACAGAAAGCAGAAGATGAAAGCTAGAGACATTAAGCAAAGAGAGAAAAGGTGGCAGACAACATGGCTCGCTATGATTAATATTTACTGGAGTTGTGACATTCTGCAAAGTTCAACACTCCTCTTCTACCTCCCCCCACCCCCCATCCATCCGTCTCTCTGTGACACTTTGCTGTCAAAGGTTTGACAGTCAAGTACTCTATTCTCTACCTTCCCTGACATCTTTCTATCCATCCAAACCACCATTCCTACCTGTCTTTCTTATTTTTCTCTTTGCCCCTTGCACAGCCTTCCATCACGTCCTGTGAGAAATCATCACCAAGCACTGTGTGGTGTGTGGGAAAAGGTGAAGCAAAGTCTACCTATCTCCTCCTGTGTTCATCCAGCCGTCCCCTATTCCCATGAGAAAACACTGTGTACTATTAATTTACCGTGTGTGCGTGTGCGTGTGCGTGTGCGTGTGCGTGTGTGTGTGTGTGTGTGTGTGTGTACAATGAAGAGAAGGCCAAGGTGAGGTGATGCGGTTTGAAGCAAGAGAGAAGGTTGTAAAAAATTTACCAAAAATGTCTGAAACTTAGATATAAGCACTGTTGTAAGGAAAGAGAAAAAGGGGGGAGGGTTTAGGATTCAGGACATGATGGACAACCTGAAGAGGAGTGGAGGGGCATTACATCTTGTTCAGTATTGGTGCAGTGTGTTTTATTATTTTAATCATAGGGCAACAGTGCCATCGCGTGTCTTGAAGTGGTTAAGCATTTTTTTTCAGGTGGGAAAATGAATTGCTGTACTATCCTGTGGTGAGGTTGCATAAAATTCAGTTTATATAATTTTTTCAGATTGATATATTCCTGTTCAGATTATGTATTCAAGTTCAAGTAAATGGGTGGATTCCAACCAGAGAATAAGACAGCATTGTTGCTTGAGTGAAATATGACACTAAAGTGCTCCACAAATTCAAATATCCACCTCGAAATCCACCAATCCAGGAAGTGAAAAAGAAGGAAGTGGTAAATAATGCTCAATGCCCATGGTTGGATTACCAACCAGGAAAAGAAGGCAACTGTGGCCCCAAAAGTCCCAGGTCAACCCATGTGCTTATAAACAAGACCTCCACACCTGTCACATCACATAAAACCACAGTGAAGAGACACAATGTGAGGCAGACAGTACTCTGTCACACTGAGGGCGCACGTGAGCCCACAGGTTCGTGTTGCTGCTGTTCTTCTAGTTTAGTTTTTTTCTCCGACTGACGGCCAAAAATGGAAGATTAACTTAACTTAAAATAAAGTTAAACAATTCTCAAAACTGGACTTTCAATCAAAACAGGAAGATGAGGAGGACTTTTACAAAAAAGTAATGTTTTATCCAGAAGGATAGGCGCATGGACTTCAATTACAAGTAAAGGTAAGACCACAATTGTATTGAAAATGGGATCTGACTAAGAGAAAAAAATCCGATATTTAAAAGATAATTAAAACAAAAGTGAATCCACTGTGACACAGATGTCACACAACCTTTAAATGTTCTGGAAAGTTCCCTATACAGCTTTATCCTTGATTTTAACTCATGAAGTCCCTAAGTGACACATACTGAACATCCTGGTGGGTCATGTGATTTTCTGTTCCCATAACAACATTTGCCAGGCCAACACATGTGACAAAAATTTAAAAAGCTTGTTTTTTGATGCTAAAGGTAAGATTCAAGCCATTTAATAATTAGAATGCTTACATAACATGTCCTTTATTACTTTCAACCTGTTGTGAAAACATTTCTTGATCAAATTGAAATGAAACAAATAAGATAAATATCGCTGTGACATTAATGTCACATCGGGACTTTAACCTTACACTTTCTCAGAAAATGTAATGTGACACATTAGTCACCATAAGACTTTAGCTGATTCAAAGATATTTAGTTAATATATTTTTTATTGTTCAATTCAAAGAATATTAAAACAGACAAACAAGATTTCCTACACTATAACGGTCATATTTCAATGTCATTTCATTTATTTTCTGTAGTATACATAAGAAAAAGCAATACAGTGTTCAGGGAGATCCTGAGAGATTATAGTGAGTTTGAAGGATGTAAAAGTAGCTCAGATGAAGACCCTGAAGACCCTGATTACACTCCCAGCAACAAAGACATGGAGAATGATGAGTCAATTGAGTCAGGTGATTCAGACTGAAGTGAATCAGGTGATGTAGATGAAGTACCTCAACCAAAGATGAACACTGTGCAGCAAACTACAAAAAAGTTTTCTTGGAGAAATAAACCTTTTGAAGCCCCTGAGTTCAAAGGACAGAGTGCCACACCCCCAGATAATCTTCCTACTCCCCTGGAGTACTTCAGGAAGTTCATCACAGCAGAAATGCTTGAGTTATTAAAAGAGCAAACTAAGTTGTACAGTGTACAAAAACATTGGCCTCTACCTGCACATGGGTCTTTGCCAACTGCCAGGAAATCGTGCTTACTGGGAAAATTATACAAGGTGTGCCATAGTGGCGGACAACATGTCACGCAACCGTTTTCAGACCCTGCTGACATCTCTACACTTCAGTGATAACACTGATTCATCAAACGGGCAAGAAAAAGATCCATCCATGGCTTGATATGTTTTCGCAAACAATGCCTAGAGATCACAACTCCATTGATGAGCAAATGGTGTCTTTCAGAGGGACTGACAGCCCAATAAGGCAGTATGTCAAGGGCAAGCCCCACCCTTGGGGATTGAAAAATTGGGGTTGCGGCACTTCCTCTGGAATCCTCTGTCATTCTGTGGTCTATGAAGGTGCCACTGGGAAAACAACCTCACTTGGCATGGGAGGTGACGTTGTGGTCAAGCTTTGTGAAGCTCAGTGTTTGCAGACAACTTGTTTTCTTCAGCAACACTGGTGCTCGAGCTTCTTCAGCGACAGATCTACTTTGTTGGAACACTCCGCAACAATCGCTTAGCTGGTTGTCAGCTGGAAGATGAGAAAAGTCTTGCCAAGAGAGGCAGAGGATCTGTTGATGCCAGGGTGGAGAAAGAGGAACGCATGGCCATTGTCAATTGGTATGACTACAATTCTGTTACCCTGATCTCATCCTACTGTGCAGTTGAACCTCAAGACAAAACTCTACGCTGGAGCAAGTCAGACAAAGCATTTGTGGAAGTCCACAGGCCACACATTGTCAAAGAGTACAACACATTAATGGGGGGATAGACCTCCTAGATGCATGCGTCGCAAGGCACAAGTACCACATGAGGTCACGGAGGTGGTACCTCTACCTGTTCTGGAAAACCATAAGGCTGGTCCTTGTAATGCTAATATATTTTCAAATGAAGAATAACGTTACCATTAATGCCCAATGTGACATATATGTAGCTTTTCAGATCTCTGACACTAGGGGGGTTATTTTGATGTTTTGACATTATTTTATGTGGTCTATTTAATCTGTGTTATGTTTCCCATAATTTTCCCTAAATTAGAAATGGGTCTGGGTTCTTAAGGGTTAAGTAAAATATTATTTTGTATTTTTTGGTTATCCTTTTGTTGAACAGTCTATTAAAATTAATCAAAGCATCAGACTAAAAAAGCTTTTAAAAATAACTGAATATTTCGATTAAAGTCAAAATTGAAATCTGTCAGATTTACATCATTATTAAAAACCCATAGCAAACAAAGTGTGGCTCCGGCACTGTACTTTCACGTTACTGTGACTGTAAACATAAATGTTTGTTTATATTATTAGTAGGGCGTGTTAATTTCTATTAATAAATCACAGAAAAAAGTAATGTAACAAAAAAATTAACGCTGATTAATCGCGCTCTTAGATGCCCCTGTGCACATTTGCCGACTTTGCAGCTCTGACATCCATCCATCCATCCATCGTCTACCGCTTATCCGGGATCGGGTCGCGGGGGCAGCAGCTCCAGTAAGGAACCCCAATCTTCCCTTCTCCGGGCCACATCCTCCAGCTCCGACTGCGGGATCCTGAGGCGTTCCCAGGCCAGTGAGGAGATATAATCTCTCCACCGAGTCCTGGGTCTTCCCCGGGGTCTCCTCCCAGCTGGACGTGCCTCGAACACCTCCCTAGGGAGGCACCCAGGTGGCATCCTTACTAGATGCCCGAACCACCTCAACTGGCTCCTTTCAACGTAAAGGAGCAGCGGCTCTACTCCGAGTCTCTCACGGATGGCTGAGCTTCTCACCCTATCTCTAAGGGAGACGCCAGCCACCCGTCTGAGAAAACCCATTTCGGTCGCTTGTACCCGTGATCTCGTTCTTTCGGTCATGACCCAGCCGTCATGACCATAGGTGAGGGTAGGAACGAAGATCGACCGGTATATTGAGAGCTTTGCCTTCTGGCTCAGCTCTCTTTTCGTCACAACGGTGCGGTAAAGTGACTGTAATACCGCCCCCGCTGCTCCGATTCTCCGGCCAATCTCTCGCTCCATCGTCCCCTCACTCGCGAACAAGACCCCGAGGTACTTGAACTCCTTCACTTGGGGTAATGGCTCATTCCCTACCCGGAGTAGGCAATCCACCGGTTTCCTGCTGAGAGCCATGGCCTCAGATTTAGAGGTGCTGATCCTCATCCCAACCGCTGCACACTCGGCTGCGAACCGATCCAGTGACTGTTGAAGGTCACAGACCGATGATGCCATAAGGACCACATCATCTGCAAAGATCAGCGATGAGATCCTCAGGTCACCGAACTGCAACCCCTCTCCTCCACAACTACGCCTCGATATCCTATCCATGAAAATCACGAACAGGATTGGTGATAAAGCGCAGCCCTGGCGGAGGCCAACATTCACTGGAAACGAGTCCGACTTACTGCCGAGTATCCGGACACAACTCTCGCTTTGGACGTACAGGGATTGGATGGCCCTCAAAAGTGACCCCCTCACCCCATACTCCCGCAGCACCTCCCACAGTATCACCCGTGGGACCCGGTCATACGCCTTCTCCAGATCCACAAAACACATGTAGACCGGATGGGCGTACTCCCAGGCCCCCTCCAGGATCCTTGCGAGAGTGAAGAGTTGGTCCGTTGTTCCACGACCAGGACGGAATCCGCATTGTTCCTCTTCAATCAGAGGTTCGACTACCGGCCGAACCCTCCTTTCCAGTACCTTGGAGTAGACTTAACCAGGGAGGCTGAGAAGTGTGATACCCCTGTAGTTGGCACAAACTCTCTGGTCCCCCTTTTTTAAATAAGGGAACCACCACCCCGATCTGCCAACCCCTAGGCACTGTCCCAGACTTCCAAGCAATGTTGACGAGGCGTGTCAACCAAGACAGCCCCTCAACACCCAAAGCCTTCAGCATTTCTGGACGGATCTCATCAACCCCTGCGGCTTTGCCACTGTGGAGTTGTTTAACTAGCTCAGTGACTTCCATCAGGGAAATTGATGATGATCCCCCATCAGCTTCCAGCTCTGCCTCAACCATAGAGGGTGTGTTAGTCGGATTCAGGAGTTCCTCAAAGTGCTCCTTCCAGTGGCCGATAACCTTCTCAGTTGAAGTCAGCAGGGTCCCACCCTTGCTGTACACAGCTTGGATGGTTCCTCGCTTCCCCCTCCTGAGGTGCCGGATGGTTTTCCAGAAGCACCTTGGTGCCGACCGAAAGTCCTTCTCCATAGCTTCTCCGAAATTCTCCCACACCCACTGCTTTGCCTCTGACACGGCAGAAGCTGCCGCCCTTCTAGTCCTTCGATACCCTGCAACTGTTTCCGGAGTCTTCCCGGATAACATAACCCGGAAGGACACCTTCTTCAGTCGGACGGCCTCCCTGACCACCGGGGTCCACCATGGTGTTCGAGGGTTACCGCCCCTTGAGGCACCTAAGACCTTGAGACCACAGCTCATCACCGCAGCTTCAGCAATAGAGGTTTTGAACATCGCCCACTCAGGTTCAATGCCCCCAACCTCCACAGGGATGGCTGAAAAGCTCCGCCGGAGGTGTGAGTTAAAGATCCCCAGGACAGGGGCTTCCTCCAGACGTTCCCAGTTCACCCGCACTACCTGTTTGGGTTTACCAGGTCTGTCCAGAGTCTTCCCCCACCCCTTGAGCCAACTCACCACCAGATGGTGATCAGTCGACAGCTCCGCCCCTCTCTTCACCCGAGTGTCCAAAACATGCGTCCTCAGATCAGATGATACGATTACAAAATCGATCATTGACCTTTGGCCTAGGGTGCTCTGGTACCACGTGCACTTATGAGCATCCTAATGTTCGAATATGGTGTTTGTTATGGCCATTCCATGACTAGCACAGAAGTTCAACGACAAACAACCTTTCGGGTTTAGATCAGGGAGGCCCTTCCTCCCAATCACGCCTCTCCAGGTGTCTCCATCGTTTCCCACGTGTGCGTTGAAGTCTCCCAGCAAGACTACGGAGTCCGCTACTGGAGCGCCCTGCGGGGCTCCATTCAGGGTCTCCAAGAAGGCCGAATACTCAGAACTACGGTTTGGGGCATAGGCACAATCAACAATCAGAGTTTTCCCCCCATAACCCGAAGGTGTAGGGAGGCGACCCTCTCGTCCACCAGGATAAACTCCAACGTAGCGGCGCTCAGCCGGGGGCTAGTGAGTATCCCCACCCTGGTCCGACGCCTCACACCTTGGGCAACTCCGGAGAAGAATAGAGTCCAACCCCTATCCAGGAGTACGGTTCCAGAGCCAAGACTGTGTGTGGAGGTAAGCCCCACCAGATCCAACTGGTAGCGATCCACCTCCCGCACTAGTTCCTGCTCCTTCCCCCACAAAGAGGTGACGTTCCACATCCCCAGAGCCAGCCTCTGCTGCCCGGGTCTGGTCCGTCGAGGTCCCTGACCATCACTGCCACCCGTGTGATAGCACACCTGACCCCAGCGGTTTTTCCCATGAGTGGTGGGCCCACAGGATGGATGGATGGGAGGCACCACGTAGCTTCTTCGGGCTGTGCCCGACCGGGCTCCGTGGCAAACCCGGCCACCGCTGTCGGGCCCTCCCTCTAGGCCTGGCTCCAGACTGTTCCTCCGGACAGGGTCTCTCCTTTCCTTTCCCTTTCTTTCATGAAGTCGTTTTTGAACGTTTTTGACAGCTGACTTTTAATCATTTTGACACCAAAATAAATGTTACAACATATATTTTAAAGAACTGTGTGGAATACAATGAATGAATTAGATGGGGTGTAATGCACTCGAGAGATTCTAGGGTTTCAATGATGGCAGGTCCTGTATTATTACTTAATCTTGCAGTGGTGGTCTTCTCTTTTGAAAGAGGTTAATCAGAATGTTGGTTGATTCTGCATTGTCCTTAGTTCCCAACATCACACGGCTGTGAATGAATCCCTTAACTGCACAATAACATAAATGTACCTGTCCTCAGTCACTTGCATTGTCAATACAAGAAAACCTTTTTATTTTATTTAAGATCAATGACACAAAGGTGCTCACTGAATTCATATCGAATGCTTAAAATGGACCTATTGATGGCTGATTTTCAGAAATATAGTGTTTTTCTTTTGGTTTGGCTGAGACATGCTGGAAGTGGTGTGTAGCCACACAACGCTCTGTCACACTCACTCACAACCATCATCATACTGGTAAATAACCTATCGAATTGGATAACAGATGTTTTTCCTAAAGTTACCTCTTAGGGTTGCGAACAGACCAACCAGTGCCAGTTGGGGCATTTTAAGAGCCTTTCCTCGCAGGCTTGTCCCTCAGAAATGTGTTATGCGCATCCTGTAGTCAAGATGTTACACTCACAACAAGGACAATTCTTTCTTAATTACCCTACATGTACCCCACCAAGTACACAAGTGTTGACCGTCATGGTCAATTCTTTTTGAAGCGGCTATTGGTGGTGATATTAGATTGTGCAGGTCCAGGTCACACTGTGGAAGGACACATGGGGGCTCAGGGCAGCGGTTACGGCCACGGCCAATGCCGTCTGCCTTATTTATCTGTGGGGATTATTCTGTGGATGCATGCACCTTTGTTTCCCTATTATGTATGCAGATTAAGATGTGTGACCCCCACCCCTTGATTGGCTGCAGTGATACCTCTCCTCCCACCTGATGAAGGTCGAGTTGAGATTGGCAAGTACCTGTTCCGGTCCACCAATCCGAGGCACACTGGAGAGACCAGAAGACTACAAATGCTTGGCCAGCACTACAGTCGAGGTCTGCTGGTGTACTATATTGAATGTTGCATATTGTGTTTCGTGTTCCATGCAAGCTGTCCGCATTGTTTAGTTGGGACAGTTTGATCGTCAGCCTGTAGAACAAGCTGTTCAGAGTTATTTGTTAAGCACGCTAGGTGCTCCGGTGCTGTTTATGCCTTTTGTTTGTATCTGGTATTAATCCAGTTTTCACCCCGAGTTTTGTTTTAGAATTGTTTAGTTTGGGGTTTATGTTTTATTAGTTTGGCTTTGCCGCCTCACTGCTCTTATGTTGAGAGCCCTCCTTTTGTTCCATTTTGTCTCTCCCTCTTAGGAAGTGGGCAAATTTTTTCGAAAATACCTACAAACGACATACCCAAAGTAAATTGAAAGCTGCTCTTCAACCATTTGCACCAGCTGCATGATTTTGGTCTCATTCAAAAGATAACTCTCTTATTGTTCTTGCAAAACAGTGAAGAATCACTCCAAGTGCTTCTGGCACTGAGTAATAGTGGTCTGAATATACTGAATTTTAAGAAAATACACTCCGTCTGAAGTTTGTTGTTGAAAAAGATGTCTGAAAATGGGTATAGCTGGTAGTCCAGAGCTGAAATACACAATAGAAACATAGAACCAAGTGTTATCAAGTTCACCACCCAATTTCAGATAAAAAGGGATAAAAACTTAATTTATTAGACAGGTTTGGCCAAGAGTAACACCAGGCATACACCAACTGTGCAATATGTACATGTACATATTATAATATATGTATATATTTAATTGTTTTAATTTATAAATAACTATTATATACCCATATTACCTGTTAGTAGTAATCACACAGAGTAAGTGAAGTATAAAGAATTTTTTTTATAATATTTGTATGTTTTTTTGTATTTTTTTTGTACAATAAATAATAAATATTATTTTGGAAATAAATGTTATTTTGAAAAAGCAAACCATGGGAAGTGACGTATCTAACGAAAGAGGCGCACAATTCCTTTACGATGCGCGCGCCACCAGGACGCTGAGCTGTTCCAGGGTCAGTTTGTAACAAAAGAAGTGGGTGGGCACTTTCTTATCAAGTTGACACTCATTGGCTCATTAAGGTTGTAAAAGACCCATCGAAGCTCCGATTGGCTCAAATGAAGTGTCAATCTAACGCTGAGAGCCCGCGCTAAAACCAGGACGTGTCTGTACCGTGATGAGAGCACGAGATATTAAGTTATGACTGTTTATGATCACACAATGTAAAAATCGATCAGCTGATTTCACAGATTGCAACACCTGTTCATGGACTTTTATCTATGTGACGATGTTCACAGTGGATATATTTTTTCCCGGAAACGAACGTGTGGACCTCTGGCAATGCCTTAGGAGCGTCTTTTTCAAAATATTGCTGAAAAGAGGATATTTATGAGGCTTTATAGGTAAGTTGGCTCAAAGTTATGATTTTGATATTGAGTGTACTTGCTAGTTTGAGGAACTGATTGTACCGCTGTTGTGATTTTCATCTCCATATTAAAATAGACGAGATTCTAAGCTTTCCAAAAATCCCCCCCAAAAAAATAAAAAATTCAGAGTTCAGAGTTCAAAAATGTCCATGTACAGGCGCGATAAAACACCTGCTGGGCCCTCCGGCGGCCCGCACACTCAAAGCAGGGGTCGGGAACCTATGGCTCGCGAGCCATATATGGCTCTTTTGATGACGCGATATGGCTCGCTGACATTTTTTAACATGATTAACAAGTAATAAACAATTATATTGTGTCATTTTAAAGTAAAACATTTAGCAGAGGATTTGTTTGTAGTTCTCCCCTCTCCTTTCCTCCGCTCTGTCTCTGACTGCACAGCGCACACACGTGTGTGTGTGTGTGTGTGTGTGTGTGTGTGTAGGGGGCGGAGCCCTGCCCTTCGCGAAACAGCTGAGGAGAAACTGCGCAAAGCAAGCAGTAGACCGGGGGTCAAACTCATTCACAGAGAGGGCCAACATTAAAAACTGGGACTACGTCGAGGGCCAAACACGTCCACATTTATTGAACAGGGTACACATAAAGTGCAAAAAGATATGGAACATATTTAACAGACGGATTGCTGAGCAGTTCAATTTTAATTTCTTAGCAGCAAAGTCGGCAAATGCTCTCAGTTGGTCAGCAGAATGCTGTCGGGAACACAGCGGTGCAGATGTTTGTCAGTGTTTGGAAACACGTAGTGACCAAAGTTTCCTTCTGCATTAGAGTCTCTCACAGGCAGCTTGGCATCACACATGTCCGTGATCACACGGCCCTGAAGCTGCAGGTTTAACAGTGAGATGCTTCGTTATGTCGCACAAACAGTCCAGCTCACATCGTCCCAGAGATCTGTGGTGCGTTTCCCTTTGCTTTCCAAAAACTTTCATTTCATTCACACATTTAGATACTTCCACAAATGTCTTTTCCCGTGGTTGTGCCATGCATTGATGCAATTACCAAAACCGGCGGGCCAGGTATGACAGACATATGATATTTTCTCGCGGGCCGGATATAATAATAATAATAATAATAATAATAATAATAATAATAATAATAATAATAAATTGTATTTGTAATCTCAAGGCGCTAAAATTCAGGACAACAACAAAAACAACACCAACAACAACAGACATAAGAGGTTAAATAGGTCATAATTGCCTTGAGTTTGACACCCGTGCAGTAAACACTGAAATATGAGATAAATAACGTAAGCGTTTAGTTTATTTAATAAAAGAGCACGTGTTCAATGCAATACTGATACCGCTATTAGTACTCGGAGACATGTTATTCTTAAAAAAATGCACGCATAAAGTTGCGTTCAAATTGATTAAATATATGGCTCTCAAGGAAATACATAAACAAATATTTGGCTTTTATGGCTCTCCCAGCCAAAAAGGTTCCCGACCCCTGCTCTAAAGCAATTGATTGCCAATTGTCCATATTATATGAATAAATCTATCTTATTTACCATAAACATTTGGTTGTATGTTACTCCCTTTTCCCTTGCCGAGCCGGGTCGTAACAGCAGCGAACATGAAAAAAAACATATATTGCTTAGAGGGGTGATGGAGAAAACCATTGTATCTTTTTGATGGGTAAAATGCATTAATATTATTATTGTAATGAGATCATTTATAATTTAATGCACATATAGTTTATGGTGTAAAAAAATGAATTGAATAACTTCTCTACAACTGGTAGAATCAATAATCCAAGTATACATACAAATACATAATGTATAAATTACTACATTGCATCACGTTATGTTACATGTTCTGTGGTACACAGTGGTGCAATGTAACTAAGTACATTTAATTTATTAGTTTTTAAGTACTAATTTGAGGTACTTGTAATTACTATGTTATGCTATTTCATACTTCTACTCTAATACATTTCAGAGGTTTTTGCCTCACTACATTTATTTTACAACATTAATTATTTATTACTTTGCAGATTCAGATTATTAATAAAAAATGTAGATTTGAAAAGTTACAGCCCGTTAAGTATATCAGGCCATAACTTTTCAAATCTACATTTTCACAACTTTGAAAGTTTGGTAACCAATACCAGACAAACGGTAAGTGCAACGCAAAGACAAACTCATAAGATTTGTCCAGGGTCATCTTGATATGGTAGTGTGCCAAGTACTATAATATGTGAAATATGTGCCAAAAAATGTGCTCAAATATATCAATATAGATATATCAGTATCATCCAACACACTGTGGAAAGATTGTTAGCTACGCCTCACGGTGTATGAGTTAATAGCCATAACTTCAAAAAACTTAATAACTGCTTTAATATGTTGACCATATCTCCATGTGGCACCTCTGCACCATGTATGATAACATTACCATATAGCATTTGAGATTTTAACGAATATATTAGTGATAGACTGCCATTCAAAAATGTATTACAGTAAAATATTAATATCTCAATAACTGTAACAGTCATCTTCCCTCTTTATTGTGTGATGGAGTCATCTTCGTTCTTTCTTATACTTTTATTATTTTACTATCATGTGTTTTTTTTCTACTCACACATTTTTACAGATAGATACATCAATCCAATGTTCACATATAAAGCATATAGCTTTTCTGTTTAATATCTATGTGTGATCAATCACACAATAAGATCCAGTGTGAAGCTGAGTACAGAGGGCAGTACGCTGTGAAGTTTGAGCAGAACTCACTTTTGGATCAAAAGCAGAGTCTCAGGTTTGTATTGATACAGCAGCACCACCTGCTGTCCAAACCAATACATTACCAGTTGAAGACAAACAGAACACGAGTAGAAATCCTGTTCCATGTTTAACCAGTGTTGGAAGAATTACTTAGATCTATTAAAAGTATCAATACTTTTAATAGATGTAAGAATACTCTGTTACAAGTATAAGTCCTGCATTCAAAATTGTACTTATTAAAGGGTCAAAAGTCCTAGCAACAAAATATACATAAAGTACAAAAATTATTCTGAATTATATATAATATATTATTAGATTATAATTATTGATGCATTAATGTGTACATCACTTTAACACTGCCGTTGGTAATGGTGGAGCTCATTTTAATTACTTTATATACTGCTGGATAGTTTAATCTGTATTACTACATAATTTATTAATTAATTTATATTTGTATTAATAAGCTGAATCTGTTAAAAAAGGAAGTAACTAAAGCTGTCAGATAAATGTATTGCAGTAAAAAATACAATAATTGCTTTCAAATTATAGTGGAGTAGAAGTATAAAGTAGCAAAAAATGAAAATACTCAAGTAAAGTACAAGTACCTCAAAATGTAACTTAAATACAATACTTGAGTAAAAGTATGCAGTTACTTTCCATCACTGCATTTAACCATTAATCTTACGAATTAATATAATTTTCTACAAATGCTCTTGAGTTTGTAGACGTTTCTAAAAGCAGAATTTCAAGCTTCTACAAGTCTTCTGTCTGTGGAAGCTTAACTTCACGCAGTTTTTAAGTTGCGTTATATATTAAAAAATACATCTCGAAATTTGAGTGTCTTAAACAACACAAATAAATGTTTAATGATGCATGTTAAATGACTTTATATTGTTCGGGAGCTTTTGTTTTTGGAAAGTCTGGGATTCACAGTGAGGCTGGTGGTGGAGCTCACAGTAAGAGTCCAGACACTGCACACACTGCACACTTCATATGTACGGATGGGAGTCTTAATAATAATAATATTTTTTATTCTTATTATAATAACTTGGTTGTAATAAAATGAAGACATTTGGTTCCGTAGTTCATCATCAGTAATCAGACAAGAGGAGGAACGGATTAATTGGAATATAGTTGAATTTGGTCGAATGAAACATCCAAATGAAAGAAAAATAATCACAAAACTATTTTTGCCCTCCAAAGGGAATTAAAAAGCTTCCAATATGAGCACAGTACCACTCTGCCCTCTACTGTCTAACTAGTGTCTACACTCACATCTTCACATTATTAACACAGTTGACATAAACAGTGATTACACATTAGTGACATCACAGGTCTAAAACAAAGGAGGTGTTGACATTAAAGCTGAAGCAGATAAACTGGAATCCCTGAGACGACAAGAGAGAAGCTGGAAGACGAGTGACGGAGATGAAAACATGATAAAACTGTATTGACACAGTCAGATTACATGCATATATTACTGATGTTTCTTTTTCTTCAACTCTGATAAATCACTTTAAGAAACCCTTTTTCCTCTCTCTCCCCTCTCCTCCCCCTCTCCTCTGTTGCTTCACTGCTGTAGACCTGCCCTGGTCCCTCCCCCTCTTCACTCTCCCTTTGAAACCTGTTGTAAATCTGGGCGTCACACACGCAATAGAAGAAAAAGTTGTGAAATTATTTCCAGGAAACAGAGAGGAGCCGCTCCGACAGTAGCAGGCAGGTCAGTGTTTGTTCTGCAGAGATAATCCATAACAGATTCAGATTATAGTTTACATCATACCATCATCAACCTGTTGTTTGTGTCTTTGCATACTACTTGTGTGTAATTAATGCATTCATGGAAACATACTTCCTGTTTGGTGTCTCTGATCTGATATTTAATCTGATCCCCTTTGACTAAACATCCTGAGACTAATGTCACAACCCTGAGGGGAGACCACACATATGAGCTGTAACCAAAAATAAGTTGATTTTACGAAACATAAAGAGAAATTAATGTAAAGACTAAAACTAAAACATCAAAAGCAGACAAAATGGAAGCCAGGATGGAGTGGCCAACAATTTGTGTCTTTATAATTTAGCAGCCAGGCCAGGAGATCTGACACTCCCTGACTCCACCCACCAGGCTCCTGCTCAGAGAGGGCTGTCACACTAACAGGAGCTGCTCAAGCCCTGGGGCCCTGATGACGGAGAAGGGGCCTATGAGGCTCATTAAAACATTTAACTGCACTCATGAGTGATTGTTGATGCAATATTGTAGGCAAATGAAGCGCGGCTAATGTTTGTGCAGGTTGGTTAGTTGAGTGTCGTGGTGATGGTGCCTTGAAAAAGGTTGGTCGCCACAGGGCCCTTGGTACTTTATTGCGGCCTTGGGAGTCAGAAGGTTAATAAGGATCCAATCAGCTCACCATGCATTAACAGCAGAGATGATGGTTTGTAGAACTTTATTAAGTGCCCATTAAATAATCACCAACTGCAATAAATATATAAATTAAGATTATTTCATGTTGATTCAATAAAATGGCTGCTATATGTCAAATCCTCACATCAGTCTGAAGATGTTATCAGACAGAAAATAAAACACTGCATGCTGGTGACTGATGTCAGATACAAAGTTTGACTTTGTTTCATATGTCTGTGACACATATTTTCCATGTAATGATTGTGATATTTCACCTGTCAGACTGACCACACGATGAGTCATTGTGTTGAAGAAGAGGCGGACAGATCAGAGTCTTCAGTTTGGTCCAAAGATTCACCTCCAGTCTTCGGTCATCAACCATTAAACACAAAGTAAGAGACTGTCTAATTTCCACAACGTGGAGACGAGGGTCATGTGATGGACAGACATCAAGGCTAGTTATTGTTAGCATTGCTAGCTTGTCTACTACTGTGCAAATAAGTTCATCACACAACTGTCCTTTATAGAAGTAGTTAGACTAAACATTACAGGGGATTCAAATGAGAAGAATGCAAAGCATGTGAAATGGGAGAAGCATGCTACTCAGTCAAGTATTACATTATAACTTTCAAGAATATTCTATTAAACAGAATATAACCACAAGTATTGAAAGTAGTATAAGAGGATAAACTCTATTGAAGTTTTTATTGGACTTTACAATTTGTAACCCGCAGAAGACAAATATTTCACTATACACAAACATGTATTTTAAAAATTGTGTTGAATAAAGTCATATCCACAAAAATACAGTGCGATTTGCTAATATCCATTACTTAACTTTGTAAACACGTATTTTAGTTTCACATTCAAATGTTAAAGCTTTACATGTAAAGTGATATTTACGCAATTGTCGATCTATTTGTACACGTGAAGTGACTTTGCACACGAAAATTGTATTAAAAACAGTTTATCTAAAACACAAATAAAAATAAATACATGTTTGTGGATAGTGAAATATTTTCAGATCATAGTATACATGTGGATTATATTCTGTGGGTTATAAATATGTTCAAAGTCCAATAAAAACTTCCATAAAATTCCTCTTTTCCGTATTTAAGTTCCACATCTCACAGATTCTTTGATGTGGAAGAAATCAAGAAGACACGGCTCAATACCACTATAATGAGAAGACAGACACTTTTATTGAATATACTTGTATTAACAGTTATTGTTGTGAGTTAAAGAGAAAATTGAAGAGCACAGAGTGCTTTGTAGTAAAGATGCAACATCATCTATCTGAAATTATCATAAACTAACAGTATTTGTTGTTATACTGAGAGGTATTTCCGTTATTTTGTCCAAGACATTTCTTTCAGTTCAACAGCAGCACAAACAGTATAACCTTCATGAAGAAGGATTAATGACTGGACTGTACGATCAAGACAGAAGGGAGGTGGGACTCAATTGCACGACACAGAGGCAGATAAATGTTGAATGGAAATAGTCTTTTTACTGAAAACTTTGCAGTTGCTATGTTACACGCATAGACAGTTGATCATACAAAGTTTCAAGGGGTAATCCAGGAGCAGAGTCGGGTCACGGAAACAGGTTTGGTACACGGGCAGATACTCAGTGTAACAGCACAGCAGACAAGAATCAGGCAAGGGCAGAATCAAGTCACGGAAACAATTAAATGACATTATTTTGAAAGTGCTACAACTTTTTACTTCTGTTAACACAATATTACTCTGAAAGAAAGGCTGCAGTATTTAATCTATGCTTGACGGTATGTATAACATTTACAGGACTCAGGAGGAGCAGCTGTCTTGTTGTGCTTTGAGTCAGGACCTTTTGAGGGATCCAGTCTCTCCCAGCCAGAAGGAGTCTCCTATTGAACCAGACTGGTCCCAGTGTGGAGAAAGATCCAGAACAAGATCTGGACTGCAGACAGCCAGTCAGTCCAGAACTGTGCAAAGTATTTAGGGTTGTTTTATAAACACTGACATAGCATAACAGAAACTTTTCTTCTGTATTAGTTTTTATTTATTTAGATTCTCTGTTATTTCTCACAGCGTAGTTGTTTATGTCCAATGTCTTCTTCTCTTTCAGCCGATAGTGGTCTGCAGGAGGTTTTAGATGACCATAAGATCAGTCTGAGGAGGAGATGTCAATGTGTGACTGAAGGAAGTAATGAAACAGGAAGTGGAATCCTGCTCAACAGTATCTACACTGAGCTCTACATCACAGAGGGACAGAGTGAAGAGGTTAATACCCAACATGAGGTGTGGCAGATCGACAGCTTCCAAGAAGAAGACCCTCCATGACACTCCAATCAAGGTCCACGACATCTTTAAAGCCTTGCCAGGCCAACAGAGACAAATCAGAACCGTCCTGGCGATCGGCGTCGCTGGAGTTGGAAAAACCTTCTCAGTGCAGAAGTTCACTCTGGACTGGGCAGAAGGTTTGGAAAACCAAGATGTCAGTCTCGTGATTCTGCTTTCGTTCAGGGAGCTGAACTTGATCAAAGGTGAACAGTACAGTCTCCTCATGTTGCTGCATGTTTTCCATCCAACATTACAGAAGGTAACGGCAGAGAAGCTCGCTGTCTGTAAAGTTTTGTTAGTCTTCGACGGCCTGGATGAAAGCAGACTAACATTGGATTTCCACAACAATGAGGTTGTGTTTGATGTCTCGCAAAAGTCATCAGTCAACGTGCTGTTGACAAACCTCCTCAGTGGGAATCTGCTTCCCTCTGCTCTTGTCTGGATAACCTCCCGACCTGCAGCAGCCCATCAGATCCCTCCTGCATGTCTTGACAGGGTAACAGAAGTACAAGGTTTCACTGACGTCCAGAAGGAGGAGTACTTCAGAAGGAGATTCAGTAATGAGAAGATGTCCAGCAAAATCATCTCACACATCAAGACATCCAGGAGCCTCCACATCATGTGTCTTATCCCAGTCTTCTGCTGGATCACTTCTGCAGTTCTGGACCACATGTTGACTACTGACCAGAGAGAAGAGCTGCCTAAGACCCTTACTGACATGTACTCACACTTCCTGGTGCTTCAGACAAGGAGGAAGAAGCAGAAGTATGATGACAGCCACAAGACAAGTCCACAGGAGCTGATGGAGGCTGATAGGGAAGTTCTTCTGAAGCTGGGGAGGCTGGCGTTTGAACATCTGGAGAAAGGAAACGTTATGTTCTACCAAGAAGACCTGGAGCAGTGTGGTCTTGATGCTACGGAGGCCTTGTACTCAGGATTTTGTACAGAGATCTTCAAAAAGGAGTGTGTGATCTTACAGAAAACAGTCTGCTGCTTTGTTCATCTGAGCATTCAAGAGTTTCTGGCTGCAGTCTACCTGTTCAACTGTTACACAAACAGGAACACAAAGGTACTGGAGGACTTCCTGAACGAAAGGGATGATGTTGATGATGATGACGATGATGATGATGGTGATGACACAGAAAATGACTATTACCCATCCCTAGATGTCTTCCTGTATATTAATATGGAGAAATCCCTTGGAAGTATAAATGGCCACCTGGACCCGTTTGTCCGTTTCCTTCATGGCCTCTCTTTGGAGTCCAACCAGAGACTCTTAGGAGGCCTGCTGGGTCAGACAGACAACAGTCCAGAAATCATCCAGAAAGCCATTGAAAACCTGAAAGGTATGAAAGCAAAGTTGATCTCTCCTGAGAGAAGCATCAACATCTTCAACTGTCTGACGGAGATGAACGACCACTCGGTACATCAGGAGATTCAAGAGTTCTTAAAGTCAGAGAACAGATTACATAGGAAACTTTCTGAGATCCACTGCTCAGCTCTGGCCTACATATTGCAGATATCAGAGGAGGTTCTGGATGAGTTGGACCTGGACAAGTACAACACATCATGGGAGGGTCGACTCAGACTGAGGCCAGCTGTAAGGAACTGCAGAAAAGCTGTGTAAGTCCAGCTTGTAACATCATTACACAACATTGAAGACCTACTGTCACTAGGACAGTGTCTGGCAGCAGGTACCACAATACATAAATGCAACCACCAAGGCCCTGTATCCAGATAAGAGACACTTTGATACAGATGAAACATTTTAATTT
Source organism: Cottoperca gobio (assembly GCF_900634415.1). Taxonomy (NCBI): domain Eukaryota; kingdom Metazoa; phylum Chordata; class Actinopteri; order Perciformes; family Bovichtidae; genus Cottoperca; species Cottoperca gobio. Next base: position 23,356,546 of record NC_041364.1, read on the forward strand.
ATACTGACCTTGATTTCCATTCTTTCAAATCTACTCCAGTCCAGAAGCTGTTTGTTACCTGCCAAAACTACCAGATGAAGAACAACTTCTGCTCTTTAGCAGTTTAGATACAACACTAGCAGCTAAAACAATTACACATAAACTAATACAAACAAATGGATATGCAATCACAAACTTTTTTCTAGGGAGAATGAGAGGTAATTTAATTGACAATCCAGTTGCCCTTATCACAAGGGACAGACCGGACTGCTTACTGACATACAGTAGTTACTGTTGCTGACATTGCTTGGAGCTGACATGTGTTGGAGAGTCAGATGCATTTACACATCTGACTTGAATGCATCTCAAACCTCCTCTGGTGGAAGTTTAAACAATAAGATCTTAATTTGTCTCAAATGCATCTTGAACATATTTACACATAGCTTTTTTGATATCAGATAACTATCTTGTTTCCCCACAACACATAAAGTGACTGAGTTTAAATAAGGTCCAAGACGTGACTTTGAATATAATCAGCGTGGATGTGATTTCAGACTATGAGTATTTCCTGCTGCTCCGTCCATTGCTTTCAATGTAAACATTGCGGGTGAGGTCAACTGCCTCTGAGGAGCCAATAAGTTAATGAGGGGCAGCTGTGCAGGCAATTGGCTAATCAGACGTCAATCAGGTGATCTAGAGAGGAGGAAAACTCACTGTGGTTTTATTGATCAGACAGATACTGTACAAACAGGACTGTAAAACAGACCATAATTATGACATATTCTTGAGTACTCTAAGTGCTTTGATCAGACTTTTAAACACCTTTTATAAAATGATGTTCATATAGTATATTAGTTATTATCATTGTGTATTGTTCTCTCCTTGGTTTCTTTTAACAGTTCACAGTATGAAAAAATATTCTGGTTATGACCACATTTTATGGATCTTTTCTTTTTGAAAGTATTGTGCAATTGTGTATTCCTGTGAAAAAAATATTTAGTATACTTTTAAATCACTGACTTTACATCAATTATGTACTCCCAGACTTCCTGAATGTTGGCTGTCAAAGACTCACTATGAACTTGTGGTCTTAGCTCTGAAGTCCAACCCCTCTCATCTGAGACAGTTGGACCTGGGAGGAAGCAAGCTGCAGGATTCAGGAGTGAAGCTGCTGTCTGCTGGACTGGAGAGCCCACACTGTAGACTGGAATCACTTTCGTTAGTTCAATTACTGTCTTTTGCTTTTGAAAAATAAACTGACCAAACATTTAAACATAATACAAAAACTGAATTAAATTTGAATAACAATGTGTTTATCCTAACTCCTCTGATTGAGATATTATGACTTTATTTATTTCTAATTCTGGATTGACAAAGATCAGATGTGTTTCTCTGGTCTCAGCTCTTAAGTCCAATCCCATCCATCTGAGAGAGCTGGACCTAAGCAGAAACAACTTGCAGGATTCAGGTGTGAAGCTGCTCTCTATGGGACTGGAGAATCCACAATGGAGACTGGAGACTCTCAGGTTAGACACCTCTTAATTATGCAGGCAATGTTGGCGAAACTTACAACTTATTATCTCATATATACAAGTTATTATCTACTACATACGAGAGAAACCTTTTTCAGCCTGAACCAAATTAATGAAAGTCTTGCCTTTATTTGGCAAAGGCAAACTTGCTCCGACAATACACACTTTCTTTCTGGCCTTAAACCAATTTTTATGGCCACAGGCAAGTTATGTTTGCAGATTTTCCCCTTCCATACCCTAAGTTATTTCAAAAGCCGTATCAACGTAAAAAGAATTTGGAGTGCATCTGGATGAGTTTGGTTTGGTGTAAGGTCAGAAAGAACCTCTTAACCGTCTGGAGTCCGTGGCTAATTTGGTCGTTTTTGAATACTTTTGATTCTGCCTTACTAAACCCCATTACGAAATGTTTAGCATGTCAATGTTTGGCATCTTTCTTTTCAGCACTACCTCACCCATATAACCTGATAACCATATATTTTCAGGTCTGTCCAGAGTCTTCCCCTACCCCTTGATCCAACTCACCACCAGATGGTGATCAGTTGACAGCTCCGCCCCTCTCTTCACCCGAGTGTCCAAAACATGCAGCCTCAGATCAGATGATACGATCACAGAATTGATCATTGACCTTTGGCCTAGGGTGCTCTGGTACCACGTACACTTATGAGCATCCTTATGTTCGTACAGGATGTTTGTTATGGCCATTCCATGACTAGCACAGAAGTCCAACAACAAACGACCGTTCGGGTTTAGATCAGGGAGGCCGTTCCTCCCAATCACGCCTCTCCAGGTGTCTCCATCGTTTCCCACGTGCACGTTAAAGTCTCCCAGCAAGACTACGGAGTCCGCTACTGGAGCGCCCTACAGGGCTCCATTCAGGGTCTCCAAGAAGGCCGAATACTCCGAACTGTGGTTTGGGGCATAGGCACAAACAACAGTCAGAGGTGTAGGGAGGCGACCCTCTCCTCCACTGTGGTGAACTCCAACGTAGCAGCGCTCAGCCGGGGGCTTGTGAGTATCCCCACACCCGCCCGACGCCTCACACCTTGTGCAACTCCGGAGAAGAATAGAGTCCAACCCCCATCCAGGAGTACGGTTCCAGAGCCAAGACTATGCGTAGAGGTAAGCCCCACCAGATCCAACTAGTTCCGGGTCCTTCCCCCACAGAAAGGTGGCATTCCACATCCCCAGAGCCAGCCTCTGCTGCCCGTGTCTGGTCCGTCGAGGTCCCTGACCATCACTGCCACCCGTGTGACAGCGCACCCGTCCCCAGCGGTTCTTCCTGTGAGTGGTGGGCCCACAGGATGGATGGATGGGAGACACCACGTAGCTTCTTCGGACTGTGCCCGACCGGGCTCCGTGGCAAACCCGGCCACCAGGAGCTCGCTGTCGGGCCCTCCCTCTGGGCCTGGGTCCAGACAGGGGCCCCGGGCTTCCTCCATGAGGTTGTTTTGAACCATTCTTAGTCTGGCCCCTCGCCTGAGACCAATTTGCCTTGGGAGACCCTACCAGGAGCACAAGGCTCCAGACAACACAGCTCTCAGGTTCATAGAGACACACAAACCTCTCCACCACTGTAAGATGACTAAATCTATTGAACTATCTCTCAAGTCTCAATTGTTTGTCCGTCACTGTCCTTGAATCGACGCCTCCCTTCGTCTCTTTACGTCTATTTCCGTATCGCCTCGTTTTGCTTCGCATCACTCCGTTTACTCAATTACCCCTACCTGTTGAGCAGGATCTACAGTCTCCAGCATTATTTTCCGCTTCGTAAAATAAAGTCTGATTTCTGTTCTCATCTCTCATTAGATAGAATTATAGCTAGTGAGGTACAATATAAGTAGATAATGACCGCAAATTTGAGGAAAGTATGACGGCTTGTGGTGTTTTTTATATGTTGGCATAGGCAATGATAATGATATTTGGATGCAGCCCAACAGTAAAGTCAATTTACTAATATGCAAAGGGATAAATCCAATGATTAGTACAGACCAATGTCACACTATATTAGAATTTTGATTTTGATAAATGTTTCATTTTTATTCAGACTGAGTGACTGCAGTTTGGCAAAGACCAGCTGTGCTTCTCTGGCCGCAGTTCTGAAGTCCAACCCCTCCCACCTGAGAGAGCTGGACCTGAGCTACAACAAGCTGCAGGACTCGGGAGTGAAGCTGCTTTCTGATGGACTGAAGAGTCCAAACTGTAGACTGGAGACTCTCAGGTCAGTTCTGTAGTCTAATTGCATTAATTATACCAACAATTGTAATGATCATTTATAAATTGGTAGATGGTCATCAGACTATAGCAGCTTTTGCCAGATGTTTTCAGCATGTTAGGTGCGGCTCAGCGATTCAGGGGGGAAGGTCCAGAATTCATGCCCGCATATCCAAAAATTACTCTTCCCACAAATACAACTTTCTAGTTGGATTGGATTGATAGATTATTATACCTTTAAAGTCTTCTTTACAGAATGAATATTGTTTTCTTCACACTAAACTAATTCGGACAGATACCAAAAACTTGATATAACCCACTGAATAAACCTGATTAAGACTCATTATTATGACAATACATATACGTATGTATATATGTGCATATGTATACCTGTATGCACAACAAATGACTGGATAAACTGAAATCACTAATACAAATGAGTGATCTTCTGGAATGTTCCCCCTCTCTTGAGAGGGAGGAGAAGAAAGAAAGTTGATGCTTGCATCAGAATCAACGTTATCTTTCGTAAGCTTTCTATTGTTACCCTATGTTAGCTAAGAATTACACATCAATCAAATTGCCTTTAATTTTGCACTGAACAGTTAGTTTCTTTTGTTCTTTGTTCCCAGTTCACAGTGTGTGACTCTGGATGCCACATGGCCACCAGGAATGTTGCACATTGGCCATAAAAGAGCAGTTGGAATCATACATTTGCCAGTTGTCCACTAGTGTCTTCCTTAAATCTCTGCAGGCGATTCTTGTCCCCAATATCAAAGTTTTCTGGGAAACATGTAGGACATCTAATTAAAGTTGGTCACCAATATTCACTGCAGTTTCCTAAGTGTTTTTAGTTATTGTAGATTGTCATGTACATTTTATTTATATAGTATTTATTTCCACTGATTCCTAATTTATATCTGATACAAGAAAAGCAGACTAAAAATAAACCAGGGTGTGAAGCAAAAAAAATAAACATACATTGGCATGTCTTGAAAAAGAAGTCGCTGTTTCTATGACAGCCATGTTTTATCTGCACTTAGAAACTTTAATTGATGCTTTTATTACTTTAATAATTACCTATAAGGCATGTTTCTGACAGGATTACCTAATACAAGCCTGAGTGCATCAAGTTCCCAAGTTGTGCCTAAAAAACCAAAGGACCTGGAGCAACAGGTGACATGGAATCCTGAATTAATTTGGAGTGTTTATCCTGTAATTACAGACTTAAACACTGTGAACTACCAGAGAGCTGCTGTTCATCTCTTGCCTCAGCTCTGAGCTCCAACCCCTCCCACCTGAGAGAGCTGGACCTGAGCTACAACAAGCTGTAGGACTCGGGAGTAAAGCTGCTTTCTGCTGGACTGGAGAGTCCAAACTGTAGACTGGAGACTCTGAGGTCAGTTCTGAAGTGTAAATGAATTAATGAATACCCAAATAAGTAATTATAATTAGATGAAGGACATTGATCACAGTCATCTTCGGTTACCAGAAAGAATAAGTTCAATAGTAAATAGGCACCACCCTCTGAAAAGGGTCAAATGATATTAGCCAATTATCAGGTATATGATATATTTTGCTGTTTGGAATCTGAACTGCAATCTGTGGTTTGGTCAAACCATTTCCTCTCTGCAGGTTGATATGCTGTCTGCTCACAGATGGAAGTTGTCTTTCTCTGGCCTCAGCTCTGAAGTCCAACCACTCCCATCTGAAAGAGCTAGAGTTGAAAGGGAACAATGTGCAGGATTCAGGAGTGAAGATGCTTTCTGTTGGATTGGAGAGTCCGCACTGTAGACTGGAAACTCTGAGGTACAGAATGTCTTTTCCCCTTTTGAGCAGAGTCTGAAAGCCAGATGATTTAATATAACTGTCCTCTTTGCAGGTTGAAGGACTGTCTGATCACAGATGAAGGCTGTGCTTTTTTGGCCTCAGCGCTGAAGTCCAACCCCTCCCATCTGAAAGAGCTAGACTTGAGCCTCAACAATCTGCAGGATTCAGGACTTAAGCTGCTGTCTAATCTTGTGGAAAGTCTACACTGTAGACTGGAGACTCTGAGGTCAGTAGAGGTTGAACCAGCATGTTCTGGTCTATGATATGAGCTTCAGAATTGGTCAGGAAGAGAGAGATACATTTAACAGTTAGCCAATCAGATCAGGCAGACGTTTGTTGAAATCATGTGTCTGAGTTGACCTGAAGGTGACTGGTGTTGTGTTCATCCCTACAGGTTTAAATGAAGCTGGACTGTAGAGACAGAGGGTGTCATTTATCAATCTGCTACATCGTCAGCCTGGACACATGTTCATCAAAAATCTCAGAATCACCTCTTATTGCTTTTATTCCTTCTTTCTTCCCTTCACGTTCTTTATATTGTTTATATGTCCTTTATTATATCATGCCAGAAGAAAATAACCATTTAACTAAACTTCAAGCATGCCTTAAGGACAAATAATGTTGGTCGTCCTGCAATGTTTTGATGTTAAACACAGACAAAACTAAGTCATTGTACTTGGCCTCAAATGCTTCCGAAACACATTTTTTAATGACATAGTTACTCTGGCATTAACTTGTCATCCAGCACCACCATAAGGAATCTCGGCATTATCTTTGATCAGGATATGGCCTTTAACTCCCCCATTAAACACATTTCAAGGACTGCCTTCATTTGTCTACGTTACAAAACTACTACAAACTAGTCTGTGCATGTGTTACTTCAAGGCTGGATTACTGCAACTCCTTATTATCAGGTTGTCCCAGAAAATCCCTTAAAACTCTTCAGCTGATCCAAAATGCTGTGGCAGGTGTATTGACAAGAACTAGGAAACAAGATCATATGACTCCTGTAATAGCTGTTCTGCACTGGATCCCGGTAACAATCCAGAATAGAATTTTAAATCCTGACCTACAAAGCAATTAATGGTCAGGCTCCATCTTATTTTAAATATTTCATAGTACCTTATAACCCAACTAGAGCATTGCGCTCCCAGTATGCAGGGTTAATTGTGGTTCCTAGAGTCTCTAAAAGTACAATGGGAGCCAGAGCCTTCAGCTATCAAGTTCCTCTACTGTGGAAACAACTCCCAGTTTGTGTTCGGGAGGCAGACACCCTCTCCACATTTCAGAGCAGGCTAAAGACTTTTCTCTTTGATAAAGCTTATAGTCAGGGCTCGCTCAGGCTTTCCTTGAGCTAAGCCCCTAGTTATACTGCTATAGGCTTAGACTGCTGGGGGACTTGCACCTCTCTCTCCTCCTCCACTATTAAAGGTAACGTCTGGATCATGAATCACCTGTTGCCCTGGTCATGCCTAAGACCCACCTTAATAATCTATTTTTGAAGGCACCGGGAAGTTTATTTTGACATCCTCCTGGATCCATCTTTTTTATATACCACTGCATCATCATTTTTTTCACATGGATTGTCTATGTTGTATGTTTACTATGTTGTCTATTCTGTTTTACACGACATCTATTGCACGCCTGTCCGTCCTGGGAGAGGTATCCCTCCTCAGTTGCTCTCCCTGAGGTTTCTTTCATTTTTCCCCCTTTAACCTTTTGGAGTCCGGGCCTAATTTGGCCGTTTTCGCATACTTTTGATTCTGCCTTACTAAACCCCATTAAGAAATGTCAATGTCAATGTTTGATATCTTCTTTTTGAGTACAACCTCACCTATATAACCTGATAGTTATTTATTCATTTTGACATACTATATGAACATATTGGACCCAAAACCACACAAACAACGTAAAAACAGATTTTGAAAAAATTATATTATTTTTACTATTTAACACAAACATGCACAACGAAACATTTTGATAGCTGGAAAGATATACATGGGATGTCACTATAATAATGTAACATTTTGATTGATGTAACATGAACCTAGATACAAATTATATGAACAAATAGCAGGTGTATTCATAGGGGTTTTTCCCTCATTCCTCAAAGTTCTTTTGTTTTTGCTCCCATTTTTCATGAGCTGAAATCCAAGACACACAAAAGGCCTATTTCTCTCAAATATTGTTCACAAATGTGTTTAAATCTGTGTTGGTGAGCACTCCTTTGCTGAGATAATCCATCTACCTCACAGGTGTGGCATATCAAGATACTGATTAGACATATTAGATGTATATCCTTATCCTTAGGCTGGTCACAATAAAAAGCCACTGTAAAATGGGGAGTTTTATCTTGTGTTAGGACCAATACTAAATCTATCTAACTATCTTTTCAATATCTCGCAATGTTGGCTGGACTGTTGATTTTATGCGGCGCCGGCATGAACAGGTCATGTGATCTGATCATGCCTGCATAATGGTCGACTCCTAAGGGTTAAAATATAATGAATGAATTTCATACATACTCAAAAATGCATATATTTCGCAGGGAGTCAAGTGAAATATAAACTCCCCAGGTAGTGTGTACCTCAATCTTATGTTTTGTTATTGTAGGCAGAATCAGAGGTGAAAATTGTGTTGTGGAGGGAGGCGAACCTCGCACAACTGCTCATAGGATTGCCAATCTGAGTTACCCAAGTGAAGGGCCTCTTTGATGCGCGAGATCTCATTGGCACCTGTAGGCCATGCTCTGTCATGACTGATTTTCTGTATCCTGTTTTATTTTTAAATGTTCACTCCCCCGTGTGTCATGTCTTGTTTTACTTCCTGTCCTTGTGTTTTTCCCGCCCCCTGTGATTGTTGATTTGACCCCCCTGTGTATTTGGCTTTCTTTCCCAGCTGTGTCTCGTTCCCTCGTTTAGTGTCTGTGTAATATTACCCTGTCTGTCCCAGTGTTCCTTGTCTGTTTGTCATCAAAGTGTCACTCATGTTACACCCTTATTTGTTGATGGTTCCTCGTATCTCCCCGTGCACCTCGTGTCATCCTGGTTTGTGTTTGCAGTTTTACTTTTTGCCTTGTTTTATATTTTTGTAAGCTTTTTTGGAATAAAGCTCTCTTTTTGTTAAACTCCTCTTCTGCTGCTCTGCATTTGGGTCCTCACCTTTTCCCCACCGTGACATGCTCAGGTTTATGGCTGATGATTGGGTAGGCCTTTTGTATGGTACAGTTGTTGTTCCAAATGTTTTTGATAAAGACATGCTGAAAAATAAATACAAAAATAGTGTGTGCACGCTATTATTTATTTAGTAAAATAAAAAAAATATTATAATTTTTTCAGTAGCTAGCATAGTTCCTATGACATTTGGGATGAGATTTGGTTCCGTCTGTTCCAGTAAAATGTACAGATGGGCCATTCTTTGATAAATTAAAGTAATAGCTGTGGCCTGTCAGATTCTTTTGATCAGATTAGTGTATGTATGTCTGCTATATCTTTAGCGATTAAAAATGATTGTACATTTTTGTTGGATTAGAAGGAGCTTTAAAGCAAGTTCACAATGATATCTGTAGCTAAACAATGGCTATGATGTATAATAACTAAATGTTGAAGGGAATTATATGAGCGAGATAATGATAGTGTGGTGACCCACTTGGGACACAGACATTCACTGAACACTATGAGAGGAAGTATGTCTCCTTTAAGACGCGTAACCTAGGAGCTTTCTGGGTAATGTTGAGATGTACCGGGAGTGATACGTTTACCTGTCGTGAATGTTGTGGTTGCATGCTCCACTTCTGCCGCTGTATTACTGTTCATGTTGGGAAATAAACGTTCGACTCGACAACTTGTCTACCGTCTCCTTGTTTCTACGCACTCCCACAATAGGATAAATACTGTAGCCTACTTATCCGCTCATTGTGTCTAACTGTATGGATATTGTATTCTTATTATTCAAGAATGCCTAACAACATCAGTCAAAGGGACTGCCACTGAAAACTAGCCCTTAAACTAACTAGAGTACATTTTGGTTTGTTTGAATGTGGATTAATTTACACTGTCCCTTTTTTTTCAAATAAAATAATGGACCTTTGCATTCAGGAGGCAGGAGGTGGTTCGCTTAAGATCCATGAAAGAAGACTTGAAAATGAGATGGCCAGTGCTCATTGATGTAAATTAAGTTTCAATTATGTGGCTTTTAGTGTGAACGTAAAATGTGAGTGTAGTGTGTGTGTTGTTGAGGCACAGGAATGAACTGTTTGTCCACTGAATTGTCAATCAAATGTACTTATGTGCTTCAAAATGTATTTGCCGATAAATGCTGAGTTCAAACGGATAACGACAATTCTCCTTCAGTCCAGATTTCTCTCCCAGCTCCACCTGAACTCTTCTAATCTGGCCTGGTGACAAGGCAAAAAACTCAAAATGGTGGCATGATGGCAGCCATGGCCACCACAGTTTATTTTCCATTGTCTTTTCTGTATTACTTTTCACTGATGGTTGCCTCGCTGACTGAAGGCAAGTGGCTTTTGCATTTATGTCAGCATTTAATGTACTATTGTAAAGGTGCATTGTGTAATACCAAGCCACATGCTCCAAACAAATAAGGGTCAGCATTTCAGCTCCTTCTCCTCCACTCCTCTCCCCTCTTTTTTTCCACCTAATACCTTACAGCAGCTTCTACAAGAGATCAGCCCAGACGACCTGAGGTTATCAGGAAACCGTGTTGTCATTCCCAGTTGCTGTGTCTGTAGGATTAGGGACAAGTTCCCTGATCTCCATGGACATAACACTTTTTTTGTTCCTGGCTTTTGTGTATTACCTCTTCATGCCCTCTGGCATGGTACTGTAATTCCCACAAGCACATTTTGCATGCAAAGCAAGAATATTTGTAAATAGTTTTTTATTATTACACAATAGTTCTTTATTGGTCTTCATATCTTTTCATGTAAAAAAAAAATTGCCACCCTGTTTCACCCGAACTCATTTGCAGTGGAGGATGAGCTGCTGACACTACAGGCTGACATTCAGCTGAAATCCAGGGCTCATGGACAGTTTTGGAACTTACTCACAGAGGAAAAGTACCCAAACATGAGGAAATGTGCTACCTCCTTGACTACATTATTTGGCTCTACTTATTTATGCAAGTTTTTTTCCCACATGAATATTATCAAGTCCAAGTACCGATCCACCATGACTGATGATCATTTGGAAGCCTGCTTGAGGCTGGCTACCTGCAGTTACTGTCCGGACTATTCAAACCTGGATGACTATTTAGTGCAAGTCATCAGAGTAAGGTAGTGACTATAAATGTATTGAATTGTATTGTGCCATAAGGGTTCATGCAGTGTAGCATAGTACACCAACATATATTGTATATTTAAAATACATTCAGTACATATATAAATAAATATATTTAGCATTTTTTAATACAGGTAGACCATTTTTAAAAATAGCTCACAAGCCGAAAAAGTGTGGGCACCCCTGGTTTAGAGTGTGTCATCCCGATAAAAGACATGAATCCCACTGAGGAGAATGAGAGAGACAATGTGCCTGACTACCAAGTTGATCATGAGTGCAGTGGAGCTGTACCAGCAAAAGAGGTACCAAAGTTGAGCCTGGACTTTGTGAGAGAGTTGCACCGAAGCCTTGATGAAACACAGGCATCCATATTCTACATACATGAATGGTGTCTCCAGCATGTTGGGGGCCACAATCCTGAACAGTTATTCTACTTTGTCTCTCGGGCAGCTGGCTGGGGAAAATCCAATGTCATCAAATAATAATAATGATAATAATACATTTAATTTGTATAGCGCTTTTCGAGACCTCAAAGACGCTTTTCGATAGTACGGGAGGTGGGGTGGAGGGGTTGGGACGAGAGAAGAAAAAGAAAGAATAATACAGTTAACGGGGCTAGCAAATGACAGTTGAGGAGAGGTGCATCTTGAGGCGGGACAGAAATATAGTGAGGGACTGAGAGTCACGGATGTCTTGGGGGAGGAGGTTCCAGAGCCCGGGTGCTGCCTTGGAGAAGGCTCTCCAAAGCTACGCAGGTTGGATTTGGGGTTGGAAAGGAGACCAGCTGAGGTGGATCGGAGGGACCGCGGGGATTGGTAGGGTGAGATAGGAGGGGGCTAAGTGGTGGATGGCTTTAAAAGTGAGAAACAGGAGTTTGTAGTTGATTCGGAGGGAGACAGGTAGCCAGTGAAGTTCTTTGAGGACTGGGGTGATGTGGTGCCAATATTTGGTGTGTGTGAGGATTCAGGCGGCGGAGTTCTGGACCAGTTGGAGTCTGTTGATGGAGCTTGCAGTGATGCCATATAGTAGGGAGTTGCAGTAGTCAAGGCGGGAGGAAATGAAGGCATGAATCAGTCTTTCAGCTGCTGGGCGGGTGAAAGAAGGTCTGATTTTTGCGATATTGCGGAGGTGGTAAAAGGAAGTTTTGACAATATGGCGGATATGGGGCTGAAGGGAGGTTGGGGGCATTGAACCTGAGTGGGCGATGTTCAAAACCTCTATTGCTGAAGCTGCGGTGATGAGCTGTGGTCTCAAGGTCTTAGGTGCCTCAAGGGGCGGTAACCCTCGAACACCGTGGTGGACCCCGGTGGTCAGGGAAGCCGTCCGACTGAAGAAGGAGTCCTTCCGGGTTATGTTATCCGGGAGGACTCCGGAAACAGTTGCAGGGTACCGAAGGACTAGAAGGGCAGCCGTGTCAGAGGCAAAGCAGCGGGTGTGGGAGAAGTTCGGAGTAGCTATGGAGAAGGACTTTCGGTCGGCACCAAGGTGCTTCTGGAAAACCCACGGCACCTCAGGAGGGGGAAGCGAGGAACCATCCAAGCTGTGTACAGCAAGGGTGGGACCCTGCTGACTTCGACTGAGAAGGTTATCGGCCGGTGGAAGGAGCACTTTGAGGAACTCCTGAATCCGACTAACACGCCCTCTATTGTAGAGGCAGAGCTGGAAGCTGATGGGGGATCATCGTCAATTTCCCTGATGGAAGTCAGATCCTGGAGGGGGCCTCGGAGTACGCCCATCCGGTCTACATGTGTTTTGTGGATCTGGAGAAGGCGTATGACCGGGTCCCCCGGGTGATACTGTGGGAGGTGCTGCGGGAGTATGGGGTGAGGGGGTCACTTTTGAGGGCCATCCAATCCCTGTACGCCCAAAGCGAGAGTTGTGTCCGGATACTCGGCAGTAAGTCGGACTCGTTTCCAGTGAATGTTGGCCTCCGCCAGGGCTGCACTTTATCACCAATCCTGTTCGTGATTTTCATGGGTAGGATATCGAGGCGTAGTCGTGGAGGAGAGGGGTTGCAGTTCGGTGACCTGAGGATCTTATCGCTGCTCTTTGCAGATGATGTGTAGGGCTAAAGAAAACATTGCCTATCTGAAAGGAGGCACAGAGAATACAAATAAAGTTACAGTGATGTGCTGAGCGAGTCAGAAATGAATTAAACCAAGTTTTAAACAATAATAATTTAACATCTGTTGCCTGACTCTCTTGCCAACCTTGACTTTTTAATCACTGTGCCCCAGCATTATCTTTTTCTTCAAATACTCCCTTACTTTCCCACAGCGGAAAAACAACTGTGTTTTCAAATACTCCTGACAACAGCACATTCGGCTGACACTTTATCTATACTTGCTTAACTAGTGATGTAACTAGTGTTGTTCTTTTAGCTGTTAACCTTTACTTTCCACTTCTGCCTTTACGCCATTAAATCTCAGTGTCTGCCGTATAGATTAAAATACTCTAATGATTAACAGTATACAAATGTATTCATGTTTCAGGCAGTTGCGAACTAAAATCATTATTCTGCTTCAAAAAATATCCCACAAGTTCTCTGTCACTTTCCTTCAATCGGCATCTCCCTTCGTCTCCCTTCGTATCGCTTTGTATCACTCCGTTTACCCGATTACCCCACTCCCTCCCTGGTAAATGCAGCCTGTTGAGCAGGATCTACAGTTTCCAGCATTATTTTCCGTTTCGTAAAATGACAAAATACGGTGAAGATTTTAAATATGTAATGGCCGCCACATTCCATTTCTCATACTTTCAAGCGTGCGGGAAAAATATTTTTGCATCAAATTTATATCATCGTATCTCCATTTTTACTGGGTAAATTTGAATGAAATAAAGACTGGCATAGAGTTTCAAGCCAGCACTTTCGTGGGAAGCAGCTGGCAATATTGGCCAGACTGTTGATTTTATGAACAGGTCATCAAATCAAATCAAATCAAATGTATTTATATAGCCCAATATCACAAATTATACATTTGTCTCAGTGTGCTTTACTGACTGTACAGGTTACGACACTCTCTGTTAGACCCTTGCATGGCACAAGGAAGAACGTCCTAAAAGAAACCCCATAAGTAAAGGGGGAAAAATGGAAGACACCTTAGGGAGAGCAACTGAGGAGGGATCCCTCTCCCAGGACGGACAGACGTGCAATAGATGTCGTGTGTACAGGATAAACAACATAGTACAAATACAACATTTGACAGAAATTATGTTGTGTTGAAAAAGAGAAAATATGGATGAATCCAGGAAAATGTCAAAAAGGCTTCCCGGTGTCCAGTAGGACCAGGGCAGAAGGCGCAGCCACGATTCCTGATCCTGACGTAAACTTTATCAGTGGCAACCTGCCACATGAGAGACACAGAAACTCCGGGGATGATACCCCGGATAATGAGTTAATAACATACATTTACATAAATGCATACAGATAGAGAGGGAGGGTAGGAGAGAGGAAGAGAATGAGAGCAGGGAGGTGTCCCCTGGCAGTCTAAGCCTATAGCAGCATAACTATGGGCTGATCCAAGGCAAACCTGAGCCAGCCCTAACTATAAGCTTTATCAAAAAGGAAAGTCTTTAGCCTGCTCTGAAATGTGGAGAGGGTGTCTGCCTCCCGAACACAAACTGGAAGCTGGTTCCACTGGGGAGGAGCTTGATAGCTGAAGGCTCTGGCTCTCATTGTACTCTTAGAGACTCTAGGAACTACAAGTAACCCTGCAGTCTGGGAGCACAGTGCTCTAGTTAGTTTATAAAGTACTATGACATCTCTAAGATATGCTGGAGCCTGACCATTAATTGCTTTGTAAATCAGGAGAAGGATTTTGAATTATATTCTGTATTTTACCGGGAGCCAGTGCAGAGCAGCTAATACAGGAGTAATATGATCCCGTTTCCTTGTTCTCGTCAATACACGTGCCGCTGCATTTTGGATCAACAAAAGAGTCTTAAGCGACTTTTTGGGACAACCTGATAACAATGAGTTGCAGTAATCCAGCCTTGAAGTAACAAACGCATGGACTAGTTTTTCTGCATCATTTTGAGACAGGATGTGTCTTATTTTTGCAATGTTATGTAGAAGAAAGAAGGCAGTCCTTGAGATTTGTTTTATGTGGGAGTTAAAAGACAGATCCTGATCAAAGATGATGCCAAGATTACGGTGGTGCTGGAGGCCAAATTAATGCCATCCAGATCTTCTATGTCATTAGAAAATGCGTTTCGGAGGCGTTTAGGGCCAAGTATAATAACTTCAGTTTTGTCTGTGTTTAACATCAAAAGGTTACTAGACATCCAAGTTATAATGTCCTTAAGGCATGCTTGAAGTTTAACCAATTGATTGGTTTCATCTGGTTTAATTGATAGATATAATTGGGTATCATCCGCATGACAATGAAAGTTTATAGAGTGGGTCCTTATTATATTGCCCAAAGGAAGCATATATAAGGTGAATAGAATCAGTCCAAGTACAGAACCCTGCGGAACTCCAAGACTGACTTTGGCTGTCATTGAGGATTTATTGTTAACACATACAAATTGAGATCGCTCAGATAAATAGGACTTGTATTCCTTTTATGCCAACACAATGTTCCAGTCTCTGTAGTAGAATGTCATGATCAACAGTGTCGAAAGCAGCACTGAGGTCTAACAAGACAAGAACAGAGACAAGTCCTTTGTCTGATGCCAATAGAAGGTCATTGGTAACGTCTCTGTGCTATGAACTCTAAATCCAGATTGAAAAAACTCAAATAAACTATTATTATGTAAAAAATCACACAACTGTTTTGCGACTGCTTTCTCAAGGATCTTAGCGAGAAAGGGAAGGTTAGATATCGGTTTATAGTTGGCTAAAACCTCTGGATGAAGACTAGGCTTTTTAAGCAGTTTTATTACAGCTACTTTAAAGGATTGTGGTACGTAGCCAGATAATAGAGACAGGTTGATCATATTTAATAACGAGGTGTTAATTAAGGGTAAAACTTCTTTGAACAGTTTAGTTGGAATCGGGTCTAAAAGACAGGTTGATGGCTTGGACCAGGGGTTGGGAACATATGGCTCGCCAAAATTAAGCCATCGTTTCGGGGGTGAAGCTTGGAAACTGCAGCGCACACAGAGTCATACTTTGCCTTGAGTGTGTCGTTACAATGGAGGTCAATCAGCTCCATTTGGATGTTCACATGTGCTGTTTCCACGTCAACTGCAAACGTGTAGCTGAGCAGTTCATGCGC
This sequence comes from Cottoperca gobio, assembly GCF_900634415.1. Lineage (NCBI taxonomy): Eukaryota > Metazoa > Chordata > Actinopteri > Perciformes > Bovichtidae > Cottoperca > Cottoperca gobio. The sequence goes on from NC_041364.1 coordinate 23,372,611, forward strand.
AGTCGGGAACACAGCGGTGGAGATGTTTGTCAGTGTTTGGAAACACGTAGTAACCAAAATTCCCTTAATGCATCCGAGTCTCCCACAGGCAGCTCGGCTTGGAAAGCTGTCACTGCATCATACATGTCCGTGATCACACGGCCCTGAAGCTGCAGGTTTAACAGTGAGATGCTTTGTTACGTCGCATAAACAGGCCATTTCACATCGCCACTTTTCGTCCCAGAGATCTGTGGTGTGTTTCCCTTTGCTTCCAAAAACTGGCAGATTTTCTCACGCAACTCGAAAAATCTACTCAGCACCTTCCCTCGACTCAGCCATCGCACCGCCACGTTCAGAATGTATCTTCTCAGGAAAAGACTTACATTGACTCTTATAAAGTTTCCTGTCTGTGCTACAGTGCTTATTACATGTTCCATCTCCAGAGCTTTACAACACAGCCCTTCCTGGTGTGTGATGCGGTGATACACCGTCAGCTCACCTGCACAGTTATCCCGCTGCATCTTCTCCCGCATCCTGCACTAATCCGCTCTTTTCATCACATCGCAGGCTATGTCTGTCGTCAGTCCCGTCAGTTTGTCCCGGGACAGTTTCATTTCATTCACACATTTAGATACTTCCTCAAATATGTATTTTCCCGTGGTTGTGCCATGCCTTTAATTACCAAAACCGGCGGGCCAGTTATGATAGAGAAATTATATTTTGTTGCGGGCCGGATATAATTGAGGCCTTGAGTTTGACACCAGTGCAGTAGAAACAGAAACGTGCACATAAATTAGATAAATAACATAAGCGTGTAGTTTATTTAATAAAAGAGCACCTGTTCAATGTGAAAAGTGAGTTGTGAATATAAATTAAAAGAAATCAGAGGGGGGCGCGGGGTTCTGTTGCAGGGGGGGGGAGCACATACAATGGTAGGGGAAACACTGATAGCGCTTTTAGTACTAGGAGACGTGATATACTTAAAACTCAATTTTATTAAATATATGGCTCTCAAGGAAATACATTTAAAAAAAATTGGCTTTTATGGCTCTCCCAGCCAAAAAGGTTCCTGACCCCTGGATTAGACGATGAGATTGTTGAAGTTAGTTGGTTAGGGTTGATTGGAGTAAAACAGTCTAGATATATTTCAGGAGTTACAGATGTTTTTAAAATTCCGGAGGTAGAAGTTAAGTCATTACCAATTGAGGGCAGGAGGAGATTAATTTTGTCTCTAATAATTATAATTTTATCGTTAAAGAAGCTCATGAAGTCGTCACTACTGAGCGATACACTCACCTGTCAGCCTGGCTAAAGTGCTGAAAAGAAACCTGGGGTTGTTCTTATTTTCTTCTATTAATGAAGAGTAGCTGCTCTGGCATTACGGAGAGCCTTCTTATACGTTTTAAGATGATCTAACCAGACAAAACGAGATTATTCCAATTTAGTGGAGCACCATTTACTTTCAAAATTTCGCGACTTTTGTTTAGTTTGCGGATAAGCCATGGAGCTTTGTTTTTCTTTTTTATGATCTTCTTCTTTAGAGGAGCGACAGAGTCGAGTGTTATTCGCAGTGAGGCTGCAGCAATATCAACAAGATGATTCATTTGGGGACTAAAGTTAACATTGGAGTCCTCCTTTATATTGATATTGAGTCCTGGTATTGAATCAAGTGCTGATGGAATCACTTCCTTAAATTTAGTCACAGCATTTTCAGATAGACATCGAGCGTAGGATATTTTGTCTACTGGCTTGTAGTCCAGTAAGAGGACTTCAAAAGTTATTAAAAAATTGTCTGACACCATATCCCAGAACAAGGTCCAGAGTGTGGTTTAAACAGTGAGTTGGCTCATGTACATTCTGACTGAACCCAATTTAATCTAATATTGAGATAAATGCATTATTAAGGCTGTCACTATCAACATCCACATGAATATTAAAGTCACCTACAATAATTACTTTATCTGTTTTAAGGACTAAACTTGATAAATATTCTGAGAATTCAGATAGAAATTCAGAATACGGACCAGGAGGAGGGTACACAGTAACAAATAAAACTGGCTTTATTGTTTTCCATGTTGGGTTTGAGAGCGTAAGAACAAGCCTAGGTTAGGTTTAGGATTGATCAAGAGGTTTGAGTCAAATATGGCCACCTCCTCGGCCAGTGCCTCGAGGAATGTGAGTATTAATATGACCAGGTGGAGTGGATTCATTTAGACTGACATATTCTTCATGTCTCAGCCAGGTTTCAGTGAGACAAAATAAATTAATCTTATTATCTGATATTAAATAATTTACCAATCCAGCTTTCGTTGATAAAGATCTGATGTTTAAGAGCCCACATTTAATTTTTTGATTTAATTGCACTATTGCAGCAGTGGTGTTTATTTTAATTAGGTTTTCATGTATAACTCCTCTTCTGTTAACGATAGATTTTATTAATTACAGTGGTCGTGGGGCAGTCACAGTCACTATGGGGATTTGAGTTGGTGACTTCCCGGAAAGAAGTACAGAGAAGTTTGTAAGACTCTGTCTCCTGGTCTCAACTCCGGCTAATTACATGACATGCGGCTAAACATGTCATCATTCAAAAGATTTGGCAGAGGACCAGAGAAACCTACGGAGTCCGACATTGTTTTGGCAAATGTTCACACCGACTCCACATTAACTTTAGTACACTCCGAATGATGCAATCACGGGTCATTACCGCCAACGTGAATAACAATCTTACTGTATTTACGTTTAGCTTTAGTCGGCAGTTTCAAATGTGCTTGTATGTCGCCCGCTCTGGCCCCCGGAATACACGTGACTGTTGTCGCTGGTGTCTCAAAATTAACATATCTCAAAATTGAGCTACCGATAACCGGAGTTGGCTTCTCAGCTGGTGTGTCACTGAGTGGGGAGAACCTGTTAGAAACAGCGAATCGTGAGCTTCTGATAACACTTCTTTCGGACAGTCACCCAGTCTCCTGGCTGCTCGGGCCCCGCGCCGTGGGACAGCTAACAGGAGATAGCACTGGTCGGCCCGCACCGGCTATAGGGGGCTTGCTAACAGCTACAGTTGCTAACCGCTGACTAACCATGGTGCGGAGCTGCTCATCTATCCCTCTAAAACTCGCCTCCAACCCTGCGTATAAACTACATTTAATACATGTACCATTATCACTAAAGGAGGCAGAGCAATAGCTGAACATGAAACACATCGAGCAGGAGAGAGCATGACAGGAAGAGGAAGATGCCATCGCTAGCTGCCGAGCTACAGCAGCTAACGTTAGCAGAGACGAAAGGAGCGTAAAGAATTGAGGATTTAGCAAGAGTCGCTAAGAGAAGGAGGATAAGGAGAGAGTTGTAAGTGCTTAGGAATTACAAGTATAGGTTTAGATAGATGACAGGTAATTAGCCGATGTGATCAAGAATATAACAACATTAACTGAGTCAAGCTGGAGCTGCCGAAGTATGCTACCAGCAACACAGAAATATTAACAACCGGAAATGACATGCTTATCGTAAAGCATAGCCTGTAGTCATGTGATCTGATCACGCCTGAGCGACGGTCAACTCCTCAGGGTTAAATTAAACCAAAGCTCTAACTTCTATATTTGTTCATTTCTTACCAGAAGGTGATTCATTTTTGAATTACCACCACAGTATGCATAACAGAAATACATTTGTCTGGATCCTTTGTTTTGTGTCGTTACTCCTACGGATTTGTGCCTTCCAAACTAACTGTGGGAAGCATACAGTACATGATGCTAATGAAACAAACTTATTTGAGTGTTTTATACAAGATAGATAGATGATAGATACTTTATTTATCCCGAGGGAAATTCAGGCATCCAGCAGCTTAAAACATTTACACAACTAAACAATTACCCATCTACCCCCCCCCCCCCCCTCCCGCCATTACAAATGTACATTTCAAATAAGACTTAAAATAAAATAAAAAGTCAAATTAAGTGATAAAGTGATAAATGCTAGAAATACAATAAAACTGTTATAAATAAAACTGTTATAAATACAAAGTGAAAGTGAAAGTACAGGCTGTTGTGATTTGAAATTGAATTGAATCTGAATCCCCCTGCTATCACCAAGAGGAGTTGTACAGTCTTATGGCCAGAGGGACAAAAGAGTTCTTGAGCCTGTCTGTGGAGCATGACAGGGACTGCAGTCTGCCGCTGAACAAGTTCCTCTGCCGGGTGAATGTGCTGTGCAGAGGGTGGTGGGCGTTGTCCAGGATGGATGACAGTTTATCAAGGGTCCTTCTCTCTGCTACTGTCACCAGGGAGTCCAGCTCTGTGCCCACTACAGAGCCAGCCCTCCTCACCAGTCTGTCCAGCTGCCCAGCATCCCTCTTCTTGCTGCTTCCTCCCCAACACACCACAGCATAGAAGAGAGCGCTGGCCACTACAGACTGGTAGAACATCAACAGTAGTTTTTTGCAGATTTTGAAGGACCCCAGCCTTCTCAGGAAGTACAGACGACTCTGCCCTTTCTTATGAAGAGTGTCAATATTTGCGGTCCAGTCCAGCTTGTCGTCCAGCTGCAGGCCCAGATATTTGTAGGACCTGACCACCTCCACATCGACCCCCTCGATGAACACAGGTTGCAGGTGTGACCTGATCCTTCGGAAATCCACCACCATCTCCTTGGTCTTGGAGGTGTTCAGCTGCAGATGGTTCGACTTGGACCACCTCACAAAGTCCTCTAACAGGCTCCTGTACTCCCCCTCTTGTCCATTCCTGACAGCCAACGATCACAGTGTCATCTGAGTATTTCTGCATGTGGCAGAGCTCAGAGTTGTGCTGGAAGTCAGAGGTGTAGATGGTGAACAAGACAGGGGAGAGTACCGTCCCCTGTGGCGCTCCAGTGCTGCTGACCACAGTGTCGGACGAGCAGCCTTTCAGCCTGACGTACTGTGGTCTCTCTGTGACGTAGTCCGTGATCCATCTCACCAGATGTGAGTCCACCTTCATCTCTGTTAGCGGTGAGTAGGGGCTGGATGGTGTTAAAGGCGCTGGAGAAATCAAAGAACATCATTCTCATCGCGCCACTCCCCTTGTCCAGATGAGAGTAAGCCCTGTGTAACAGATAGAGGATGGAGTCATCCACGCCCACCTTCGCCTGGTATGCGAACTGCAGAGGATCTTGTGCATGGTGGACCTGGGGTCTGAGGTGATGGAGCAACAGCCGCTCCATGGTCTTCATCATGTGGGATGTCAGTGCAACTGGCCGGAAGTCATCTGGTTCCCTAGGGTGTTTCTTTTTAGGGACAGAGATGAGACATGAAGTCTTCCAGAGAACTGGGACCCTCCCCAGCCGCAAGCTCATACACTACATGCTTCATACACTGAAAGGGCTCCCCGAGTTCAGCAGAACAGGTCTTTAGCATCCTTGGACACACTCCGTCCAGGCCAGCTGCTTTACTGGGACGCAGTCTCTTCAGCTCTCTGCTCACCTGATCTTTGGTGATGGTGGGGGGAGGGGTGTTACATTATCCATGGTGATGATGGGGCGAGGGTGGTTGCAAAGTCCCTGGAGGCAGCCTGGGTGTCGGTGTTGGGGGAGGTGAGGGCAGGGGCGGGGGTGTGTAGGGAGGTGCTGGGTGGGCAGCTCCTGGCTGCAACATCCATACAGAAGTTCAGGTAGTCAGTGATACAGTGCGACACTCCCTCAATGTCCTCACCATGTGGCTCTTGCAGGACGCTCCAGTCAGTAGACTCAAAACAGTCTCTCAGAGCCTTCTCTGCCTCCGGAGACCACTTCCTAAAGGAACGTGTGGTTGTAGGTTGTGTCTAGATCCTTGGTTTGTATTGTGGTTTCAGCAGCACTAGGTTGTGATCAGACTTCCCCAGTGGGGGAAGGGGGGTGGCGGTATAAGCACCCTTCACATTAGCATACAGGAGGTCTAATGTCCTGTTCTTCCTGGTGGGGCGGCTTACAAACTGATGAAAGTCTGGTAGTGTGGAGTCTAGTGTTACATGATTAAAGTCTCCTGAGATGGCAATGAAAGCTTCTGGGTGTTGGGTTTGCGGTCTAGCAATGGTACAGTGAATGACGTCACACGCGGTCTCTGCGTGTGCACATGGAGGGATGTAAACACAAATTAACAATGGCGTGCGAAAATTCCAGAGGCATGTAATATGGTCTTAGACCTACAGCAAGCAGCTCAATGATCCTTTCACAAGTAGTCTCCTTAACCGTAACATGTTCTTGGTTACACCATCTATTGTTAATAAACAGTGCGAGTCCCCCTCCTTTACGCTTACCACTGCGTTTAGCATCCCTGTCCGCTCTCACTGATGTGAATCCTGGTAGGTCCACGTTAGCGTCCGGAGTGTTAGCTGTTAGCCACGTTTCAGAAAGGCATAGTAAACTTCTCTCTCTGTATGTCCTGTCGTTCCTCACAAGGGCAGCCAACTCGTCAGTCTTGTTGGTTAAACAGTTGACATTCCCCATGACTATCGATGGAACAGAGGGCTTGTACTTCCATCGCTTCGCCGCTAGCTTAGCCTTTACCTTCGCTCCAGCTCTGCAGCCTCGTTACGCCCGTCTCAGCTCCTCCGGTACGGGGTGAACAATGCCGGCTTGCCCCATTGTGCGAAGTGAAAGCAGCTTCTCCCTTGAAAAAACAAGTTTACCGCCGCTTTGTTGCTTATCGTAAAATAAAATATCCATAGGATATATAGAGTTAAATTCAAATTAACTAAATCAACTAAAGTTCTAAAACAACACGAAAAACACGGAGCTACTGGAGAGGCTGCCACTCGCGTCGGCGCCAACTACTAAGACGTCGGCAAGCTTGTTATGAAAGCACCAGTCAGAAAACTATAGGTGATTGAATCTATAGGTGATTGAATCCATGTGTACTGTCAAACACACTGTAAACGGTTGGGTATTAAAGATTGTTAAAATGGTATTATACTCTCGACAGTTACTGCTTGTCCTCCTTGTCATCTGTTTTAATTTGCTATTAATGCAAACACAACACTTCATCCATGTTTAACTGTTGTCTTGATTCATTCAGTATACTGTACAATTCTACAGCACTGTATCCATCCAATGTCATGTTAGGACAGAGTTTTCTGTTTTTAACATAGATATTGTTTTTATTCCATTTTTAATCACTGTTAAGTGAGCAGCTCAAGGACACATTTCCTCTTGTTACCAGTATGCTTTTAATTTGAAACATTTGCAGGAAGTGTTGAGTTACAGTGTCTGGAAATAATTAGTAAATGACAATAGTATTTCTGTTAGAGAAGTAGCTAATTGTTGAATTTGTATTCTATTGTTTATTCATTATTGCTATTCAGTTAGTTCAAAATGCAGCCGCTCGTCTTCTCACAGGAAAAAGAAACAGGATCACTAATTGGCCATTATTGAACAAAATTCACAATGGTTATGAAAGCCGTGTCAAGTCTTTATTTTCCAAAAAAAACAACTCCTCTCCCCTTCCTTGGTAGGAATATTTTTAATTGCATGGTGTTTATGGGAGGTCCAACTCCTAGCATAGCAATGTCTGTGAGTACATGGATTATGTGCTAAAGATAAAATATGTAACATTTTTGCATTAAAATGTATAAAAACAACTAGACCTATGTTATATATTTTGTGGAGTTGTGGACTTACATACCAAAAAATTTAAAATCCAGAAATCTGTCATTTTAATCAAGGTAACTTTCCATTTAATTTGGTTGCCTGTAATGAAACTTTTTAGCATGCGTCATCATTGTGGATGTTTACCAGAAGCTGTCATAATTTACTTTTAATCCAGTTTAAAGACACATTTGAACAATCTTTTTACATCTTGGATGTTTTTAACTATATATTTTAACGGGATAAAGGATTTTAGTCAATGGACGTCTGGATCTTAAGATACTAGAGAAATAAGATGAGCAAACGTAAGCCTTTGGCTCATAGCCCCTCCGTTTTGTGTGCCACAAGGAAACACTGATTTTTAACGTGAAACTGTTTACTTCGTGTTTTAAGTGAAGTCTCCATCTTGGGGCTCATTTAGACTCAGTAGCAACAAGAAATGTACATACAACGGCGTGGTAGTCTGATATTGACATATGCACAATTTCAACACCTTGAGCTTTATTAACAATTTTAGTGTTTGGCAAGTGAAAGTCCTGCATTCAAAATCTTACTTAAGATCAGCAAAATGTGCTGACGGTATCAAAGTAAAATAACTAGTTCTGCAGAAATATGGCCCTTAACGAATATATTATTGTGTTTGACATTATTAGATTGTTAATACGCATGTGTTCAAGTAGTTTTACCTTTACTGATAACAAAGTATGTTTTCATGGTGGTATTGCTGCTTTTACTCAAGTAAAAGATCTGAGTTATTTTTACTACATTGAGTACTCTACTTGAATACGTATTCTTTCCACCACAGATTGTCTGTTACTGTATTTGGCCACAGAGTGGCAGTAGAGCTTTACTAATGTCTTATGAGCAGCAGGTACACCCATAAAACCATCTGTAATACATTTTTGCAGCATTGCGGTTTAATCTCAATCTCTCCCTCTCACACACACTCTCTTGACTTCACCCATTGGTTTGTTGACTACCCTTTCAAAGCCTAAAGTTTGGCGTTTTGGCCGTCTCCATCTTGGTATTTGGCTGTTGCCATTTAGTTTTTTTGAAACCAGAAGTGACATGAGATGGTACAACGGACCGCTGAACAGGATATATGACAGTCTTTCTCAAAGAGTGGTCCGCGGACCACTCTTTGAGAAAGACTGACCACTGATGGTCCGTGAGCGACCGCTAGTTATTTTTACCTAAACCATGATATGTTCCTAGCTCTAACCAACACGTTTTTGTGCATAAACCCTAACAAACCTTAACGACAGAGGTACTGACAAATTATTATATCCTGCTGATTGGAGTTCAGAGATCAGAAAACACTATCAAGGAGAGTTACAAAACCACAGAGAATAATTACTTCCACAAAATGTTTAAGTCTGGTCTAAAGGTTATAACATTGATTGAGCCCCATGGTTAGTATTTATGGAAAAGATTAAGTCTGTGAAGACTCTATAGTCAGGACATAAATAACACAAATGTGTTTTTTTAAAAACAAAATTAAAGAAGCATTCCACAAATTTTACACATGATCTTCAGGTCACTCGTCACTAGAAATACTACTTGGAATGTGCAAACAATTGTATAATATGTTTTTGCAACTCTGGAAGGATTTTCCAGGACTTTGATGATGTCATAAAGTGTGGACTTAGGCGGGAGACTTCAAATATTCAACAGAAAGCATGTGTTACAAACTAAAGCAGTGTGGCAAAGTGATCTAATATAAAATACTATACTGTTGCATTAAGGGAAATGTAGGATCCAGTGTTTTTGTAGCTTGACCCAAAATAGAGACTTAAATAAATATTATCTTGGCATCTGCTCCATAGTTTTGACCATGATCTTTATTTCTTTACTTATTTTATTTATTTATTTAAAACCACATGGCTTCAAAATACAGCAATGAAATAACAAGAAGGCACCTGGAAGCATCAGGAATACTTGGAAGCACCTTAGGCACCCTAGGCAGCCTACAGCAAATAATTATCAGTCAGGTGTTATTTTTTCTATGCTCTTTTAAATAATTAATTTGTATTTGTGGGTGTGAGAAATGGATGAGGTCATCACCATTCATTATGAGTTTGTGTATATAGACTTCAGAGGTTTTATAAATGCATGTCTTGTCAAGTGCTAGGCTCATTCTCAGTAAATGTTTCTGTTTATGTGAGTTTCTGATGAGTTTACAGCAACTGTAATTAATCATGTTATTAATTAATCATACAAATTGTAGAATCATTAGCCTAATGCTCACATATACTCATTCGCCCCAGACTCACTAACACTGTAATAGATTAAAAGTGTTTGCCTTTAGTACAAGCTTTCTTCATGTCATGAAACTCACTGATTTGTATTTCTTAGTCATGAATATATTTTCTTTATGTAGTATATTGTCTCTGTTCTGTGAAAACCACGTATCCCAAAAACATCACCTTTAATGAGTTACGAAAAACAGCCCTGTTCTCAGGTTTGCAGATATGACAATGGTTTATGTAGCTTTTCGGAGTTGAAGGATTTAAAAAAGTTTTTAATCACCAAATATACATGGTTTTCATTGCATAGAAACAATTTGTAACCAGGATCCTGCAGAAAGTCTTTTTGTTCAAAATGCCCATGATTGAGAAAAGCTTTTCTAACTGATTTTCCAGCAGTTTAGCTAAAACCTATTCCGTAAATAACCGATCTTAAAGATATTTTTATTGCAAAAATTATTATTGGACCTGGTTAAGAGCAAAAGAAAACTTGAACGTACGGGGGCCTCCTGCGGGAGCTGTTCAAACCATCGGCAGCCCATGGGGGTGAGCCAGGAAACCTTCCGGCACGGCCACTGCCGGTCCCTGTGCAAAAGATGACAGCGGAGGACGACCCGGAGGCCTTCCTCGACATTTTCGAGGACGCGGCAGTGGCGTGTGGGTGGCTGAAGGAGGAGTGGGGGCTGTGACTGTTCCCACTGCTTTCCGGGAAGCCCAGTGGGCCGTCCACAGCCTGCCAGCGTCCTCCAGACACGGCTACGACCAGCTCCGGAGGGCGATCCTGGACCGGCTGGGCAGCACACCGGAGGGACACCGCCACCGGCTTTGGAGCCTGCCCTTCGAGGACGCTGGCCGACCGTTCACTTTCGCTCAGCAGCTCCTCGACTCTGCCAGGCGCTGGCTTCAGCCGGGAGTCAACTGCGCGGAGGATGTTGTCGGACAGGTGGCCCTGGAGCAGTTTATCGCCGGACTGCCAACCTTCTCGGCGAACTAGGTCCAGTGCCAACCTCGATGCCACCATCATCCTCATGGAGGACGACCTCTCCCTGCCCCGGCAGAGTCTTTCTTTTCTCCCCCCAGGACCCAGTTTACATCTCTGGTACGCAACACGATATCCGGAAGCAGTGCCGCTGCGTAATATCTCGGCAAAGAGTGTGGCGCAGGCACTGTTTCATGTTATCTCCCGAGTTGGGATCCAGAAAGAGATCTTAACTGGCCAGAACACATCCTTTATGTTATGCACATTACGCAAACTGTAAGGTTTATTTGGCATCCACTCCATTAGGACTAGTATGTACCATCCGCAGACAGACGGGCTGGTGAAGCGGTTTAACAAAACGCTGAAGAACACGGTTCGTAAGTTCGTTCAAGAAGATTTTCGTAATTGGGATAAGTGGTTAGACCCTTTGTTGTTCGGAGTGAGGGAGGTGCCCCAGGCCTTCACGGGATTTTTTCCCTTTGAGCTGTTGTTTGGCAGGAAGCCACGGGGTGTTTTGGACCTGGTTAACCTCTTAAGGGGTGGGGGAATTTACCCAAAAGTACCTACAAACGACATACCCAAAGTAAATTGAAAGCTGCTCTTCAACCATTTGCACCAGCTGCATGATTTCGGTCTCATTCAAAAGATAACTCTCTTATTGTTCTTGCAAAACATTGACAAATCACTCCAAGTGCTTCTGGCAATAGTGGTCTGAATATACTAAATCTGAAAAAAATAAACTCCACCTGAAGTTTGTTATTGAAAAAGATGCCTGAAGATGGGTATAGCTGGTAGTTAAGAGCTGGAAAACACAATAGGAACATAACTTCAAGTATTACCAAGTTCAGGTTCAAATTTCAGATAAAAGGGACAAACCTTAACTTATTAGACAGGATTTTCTAAGAGTAACACCAAACTGTGCAATTTGGAGATATTATAATATTTATTGATAAAAAGGCCATAAATAACTATTAGCCTTTACTATAAATAACTATTATATACCCTATATTCCCTTTCAGCAGTAATGACATAAAGTAAGTGAATTATAAAAAAAATTAATTGTAATATATTTGTGTTTATTTTGTAATTAATAAATACAATTATGAAAAATAAAACATTTGTAAAAATAAAACCATGGTTGTCACATGTCTAAAGCTTCACCAGTTCATTAGCTACATGATACGCAAGTCAACAGGAGACTGGGCTGCTGCTGGCTCCATCTGTCATCGTCACATCGATAAAAGCCCATGAACAGCTGTTGTAATCTGTGAAATCAGCTGATCGATTTTTAACATTTTGTTATCATAAACTGTCAAAACTTAATATCTCGGGCGTTCAGTGCAGTTCAGGCACTTCCTGAATGTTAGGCGGACTCTTAGCGTTAGATTGACCCTTTATTTGAGCCAATCGGAGCTTCCATAGGTTTTCTACAACCTTCATGAGCATTGGCTTCATGAGCATTGGCTCATGAAGGTCAAGTGTCAACTTGATAAGGAAGTGCCCGCCCTCTTCTTTCGTTGACAGCAGCTCAGCCTCCCGGTGACTGCCGTATCGTAATGCCAATGAACAGCAGTTTGCTATGTCATATCCTATGCTTTGTCTCCTCCGCCTTGATGACCCAAGCTTCTCTGTCTCTTCCTTGCCTTGTTCCTCCTCTAAACTACTCTCCTCCTCCCAGCCTGCTGCCTCCTCTCTGCCTGCATCTTCCTCCCAAGCTGCTGCCTCCTCTCTGCCTGCTTCTTCCTCCCAGGCTGCTGCCTCCTCTCTTCCTGATGCCTCCCAGGCTACTGACACCATGCGTGGTGCAGGTGTCGCCTCAGCACTTGATTTGGTACCTCCTGATGAGTCCGGGGTATATAAATACATAATTATTTGTAAAGAAATAAAATCACTGTATCTGTGTTTTGTCCCATCTCACTGTCCTCAAAATTTGTTGCTTATCTCCGTTATTTTGTGCAGGCTGTGGATGACTCTGAAATGGTGGGCATGGACAGAGAGGACAGCTTGGCAGAGTGTCTGGTGGACACTCTCTTGTCCTTAGCAACTAGCAGGTCAGGAGTATTTACAGTCTTGCTACTTTCACTCTGTGTCATAAATGTTTACACTTGCACGTGTTTTCGTCTTCTCATGTGCTGTTTATTTCTCTCGATGCTTAGGTGATGGTAGAACCTGCTGGACTATGACAAGCAGAGAGTGGTTTTTGCTGCCAGACACCAGACCAGGCTGGACACAGGGAGGTTCAGGTCTCCCAAGAAGAGGCAGGAGTTCACTCCAGGGGTGGAGAGTGTGAAGAGGCATGCACTCACCACCACTGCCCCGCTTGCCCAGTGGCCAGATTGCTGCCGCCTGATTGAGACCATCTTTATCAGGAAGAAGAAGGGGACTGGCACAGTGTCCAGATGGGATATCATCCAGGTGGCACATTCTGGCCAACAGGACAGTTATGCAGCAGACCACCCTGCAGCTGGTGGACGTGAGCCGCACCACCCTGGTACAGTGGCATAATAAAAGGGTGAAGAGGGAGGACAATGCGGTGGTGATGCAGGGGCTGGACTTGCCCAGCCGTCTATCTGTGGCGGCTGACCTTCTCCCCCCTACTAATGTGCGCCCCCCCATCTAGGCCTGGCTCACCAGTACCACCTCCCTGGCAGCACCATGGACCAGGCAAAGCTAAAGAGGAAGGTCTCACCCACAGTTGCGACACCACTGGCATCTGTGAAGCTGCGTCCCCAGTGGTAGCTCTTCCCTGCTCCACCTTTGGGTCCTCAGCTGTTAATGCAGCGGCAGCTCTTCCCTGCTTCTGCTCCAGTCCGACGTAAACTGACCCGCAAAGTACTGCACAACAGCTGGGACTGGACACAGCCAGTACAAGGGAGTGATATACTGCCCCTCTGTAGAGGCTGTTTCGAAGGAGCAGTGGATGGGGGACATTAAAAAACTAAAATAATAGTTATTTACTCCTCTACCAGAGGCATGGACACTGGAATTATTTGTATATATAGTTATATAGCATTAATTTAATTATGTAGTCATTTGGAGGTTGTACTTTGTTTTGTAGTTGAATTGTTATATTTGATGTCAATTATATTATTGTTATATTTTAAAGTTTTACTTAGAAGTGTTTTTATTATGTATGTGATTGAAAATAAAAGTTTGGTTAATTCAATTAACTAGTATCTGTCCAATGATTGGAGTAGAAAATACAATATTCAGAATTTCCAATGGTTTACTAACCCTAACCCTTAGTCAAAAGGAGGAGTAAGAATGCAAGATAACGTCATCATCCTTTATATTTATATACTGGAATGGACTATGTATAAGGCAGGGGTCACCAAACATTTTGATACTGAGAGCTACTTCAAGGGTTCTGAATAATACGAAGGGCTACTTGTTTGATACAAACTTCCTGAATAACATAGTTGCACGGTTCACCTTTAATGATAATATTATCATTAATAATAATAATAATCATAATAAATATTCGTATATGTGAAGAGAATGTCTGATCACATGTTAATGTTAATTATTCCTCACAATAATTATTAACAATGATTTACCATGGTAAGAAACACAGATATATTTAAACATGCAACATCCATCCATCCATCCATCGTCTACCGCTTATCCGGGGTCGGGTCGCGGGTGCAGCAGCTCCAGTAAGGAACCCCAAACTTCCCTTCTCCGGGCCACATCCGCCAGCTCCAATTGGGGGATACCGAGGCGTTCCCAGGCCAGTGAGGAGATATAATCTCTCAACCGAGTCCTGGGTCTTCCCCGGGGTCTCTTCCCAGCTGGACGTGCCTAATAGTGCAGAAATACATTCATAGTGCAGAAATATATATTGATTGAGGTAGACAAATACATATGATAGTCTTTCAAGTGTGGATTAATACAATCAGGAGTAATTTACTTCACAAACACCTCCCTAGGGAGGCGGCCAGGTGGCATCCTTACTAGATGCCCGAACCACCTCAACTGGCTCCTTTCAACGCAAAGGAGCAGCGGCTCTACTCCGATTCTCTCACGGATGGCGGAGCTTCTCACCCTATCTCTAAGGGAGACGCCAGCCACCCGTCTGAGAAAACCCATTTCGGCCACTTGTACCCTTGATCTCATTCTTTCGGTCATGACCCAGCCTTCATGACCAAAGATGAGGGTAGGAACGAAGATCGCCCGGAAGATCGAGAGCTTTGCCTTCTGGCTCAGCTCTCTTTTCGTCACAACGGTGCGGTAAAGCGAATGTAATACCGGCCCCGCTGCTCCAATTCTCCGGCCAATCTCTCGCTCCATCGTGCCCTCACTCGCGAACGAGACCCCGAGGTACTTGAAAACCTTCACTTGGAGTATCCGGACACAACTCTCGCTTTGGGCGTACAGGGAATGGATGGCCCTCAGAAGTGACCCCCTCACCCCATACTCCCGCAGCACCTCCCACAGTATCACCCGGTGGACGTGGTCAAACACCTTCTCCAGATCCACAAAACACATGTAGACCGGTTGGGCGTACTCCCAGGCCCCCTCCAGGATCCTTGCGATAGTGAAGAGTTGGTCCGTTGTTCCACGACCAGGACGGAATCCGCATTGTTCCTCTTCAATTAGAGGTTTGACTATCGGCCGAACCCTCCTTTCCAGCACCTTGGACTAGACTTTACATGCAACATTATTTATTTATGTTCTCAATCTATTTCAACATTTGATAGTCAGTTATCACATCTCTGATATTTTTGTTTTTATATGAATGAGCACATTTGTAGCAGTTGGTTCAAAATCACACCAGTTATATTTTAGTACAAAGTATCACTTCTGTAAAAAGAAAAATAGGAAATCATTAACTGTCACATCTTCAAATCATATCCTGTTTGTACAAACCACTAACTTTGTAACATCGGAGAGAGTGGAGATCACATCGGAACCTTTCTTCTCGTCTTAGAACAGTGTTTTCAATAACCATTATTGCACCTTTCAAGACCTCTCCGTCCGAAAAGGCTTTCTTGTACTTTATTAAAAATGAAGCTTCCGTTTTTTTTCTGTGACTTGTGAAAAGAGACTGCTGCTGCCCAAAGCTGCCTTTCATATTATAAACATCAATCCAGCCGTAGTCGGGATTTGAACTTGTGGATGGGTTTTCCTCCTCCAGAAATACTTTAAAAAGAAAAAAGAAATACTAGGGTATGTAAAGACTTTAAATTGCCACAGGGGTGAAACTGTGTGCTACATAATTATATTTCCTTCTCTTTCCCTCTTCTTTCTCTCTTTTCTTCTCCCCCCCTTCTTCCCGCTTCTTTTCCTTTCTCCCCCCTTTATACAGACTATTGTTCCCCAGCTTCTTTTCATCCATACTCTCATGGACATGTTTTCTGAAGAGTAAGCATCCATTATCACAAATGTTGAATTATTTCATTCTCGGGTGCTAAAGTTGACTCCATATATTCTTCACAAGAAGCTGATGGAAATATTGTTGCAGGATCAACTTGTGACAACTCTTTGGTATCAATCAAATTCCTTTGGCTATCAGGTCACTTTTTTACACTCTTATCTTCCAGATTGGTAAAGGGAATTTGAGCAATAACTATAAAGAAGGTCAGTGCAAGCTCCACCAAATGCAACCTGTAAACTGCTGAAATATTCATTCCCGCCTGCATGTTCCAAATATTCCTATTTGGTTAGTAGTAAACCACAGATTTACAAGCCCCAGGCTTATGAAAGGTGGGCAGAGTTGCACAGCAGAAGCGTGCTGGGCCCATAACCATACCTGTCAACATTGGAATTTCAAAATAAGGGGAAACTTTTTGCCGGACTACGCCCATACTTTAACAGCTCTCAGCCACCAATGTAAATGTAAACACATAAGGGACGGGTATATACAGTCAGGAAAGTTTATTTAAAGTATGTATTACTTGTACAGACACGTTTATAAGATTTATGTATTTTATTTGATGAGTTATTATCATCAATTTATTTGATGATTGATGAGTTGTGTGGTTTTTGTTTTCCCGACGAGGACTTGCGATGGCAGAGTCGGGAAACATGTCCGCTACACTGCGACTGAAATCATCACAGAAGCTGAAGGCTACATTATTTTTAAGGCAAAGCATTGACATCTTTCCCTCAGCTTTGGTCACTTGGTCTGCCTCCGACACAGTTCTTGTCACACATGAAGTCATTGACAGTGTATGTTTTTGTGCCTCTTGGCGTGCTTGTGCTTGAACAATTTTTCTTGCTGGCGAACATCGCTTATTCCGCTGTGTGAGATGCTAACATCTGAATGGCACACTTTACAAAAAGCACGAGTTTGCCAGACTCTGCTTTTAATAAATAAGGGAAGGTCTCCTCCCATTTGGTACTTACATAAAGTTTTAACTTGTTTGGCAGGTATAACTGCGTCTCCATCTATCTCCCGTTCACTGTGACTCTCATCCATATGTTTTCGTCTTCTTCTGTGTTATTGTTCCTGTTTTCTTCTTCTGTGTGTTTACTGGCGGGTAACGTTTTTCAGCTAAAGTTAAACATAATACTGCCATCTGCTCTACCGGAGGCCACTTTACACTTTTTTTAATTAGGTCTATTTTTTTTTTTGAAAGGTTAAAAATACGGGATAATCCCGGGAAAAACGGGAGGGTTGACAGCTATGGCCCATAACCTAGAGGTCGATGAATCGAAACCATTCTCTGCTAGTTGTTAATGCTTTGGATCAGCAGGATGTCAGTATGCTTTTCAGTCATACTCACATGGACATGTTTTCTGAAGATTAAGCATCCATTATCACAAATGTTGAATTATTTCACTATCTGGTGCTGAAGTTGACTCCATATATTTTTCACAAAAAGCTGATGGAAACATTGTTGCAGGACCAACTTGTGACAACTCTTTGGTTTCAATTAAACTCATTTGGCTATCTGGTGACTTATTTAGACTTATCTTCCAGATTCCTCAAGGGAATTTGGAGAATTAATAGAATGCTTTTTAATAAATATTTGAAACCCCTTAAACTTCTGAATGATTGTCTCCCAAAGGTTCCCAAAGATTCCCACAATTAGATAACCAGAGATTTGCAAGCCTCAGGACTAGAATTGGCAAGCAGAGTTGCACAGCAAGAATCATCTCAATTTATCTAGCCCATTTGCCTTCTTCACTTGCTAGACAAAAAGGCAATTTCAGGTAATGTGGCCGAGTGGTCTAAGGTGCAGGATTAAGGCTCAAGTCTCTCAGGAAGTGTGGGTTCAAATGCCACCACTGCCATTTGAATAGTACTCAGGTAGCCATGTTCTAAGATTACTTAGCAAAGTAAATGTCTTCTCACTTTATTGCTAAAGTTGATACCTGAACCCTCTGGAGTCCGGGCTAATTTGGCTGTTTTCGCATACTTTTGATTCTGCATTACTAAACCCCATTAAGAAATGTTTAGCATGTCAATGTTTGGTATCTTATTTTCAGCACAACCTCACCTATATAACCTGATAGTTATTTCTTTCATTTTGACATACTATATGAACATATTGGACCCAAAACCACACAGAAAAAGTAAAAACGCTTCTCCTTGGCTGAGATAATCCATCCACCTCACAGGTGTGGCACATCAAGATTCTGATTATACAGCATGATTATTGCATCATATATATCCTTATCCTTAGGCTGTCACAATAAAATGGCCACTCTAACATGTGCAGTTTTATCTTGTATTCGACCAATACTAAATCTATCTAACTATCTCTCAATTCTCAATTGTTTGTCTGTCACTTTCCTTCAATCGCCGCCACAATTCGTCTCTATCCGTCTATTTTCGCCTGTTTCCTTATCGCCTCGTTTCGCTTCGTTTTGCTTCGCATCACTCAGTTTACTCGATTACCCCACCCCCTCCCTGGTAAATGCTACCTGTTGAGGAGGATCTACAGTCTACACTACAGCGTTATTTTCCGCTTCGTAAAATGACAAAATACGGCGAAGATTTAAAATACGTAACACATTGCATTTCTCATACTTTTGAGCGTGCAAAAAAAATATTTTTACATCAATTTTTATATCATCCTATCTCCGTTTTCACTGGGTCAATTTACATGAAACAAAGACTGGCAGAGAGTTTTGTTGGGGAAAAAGATGAAGAACTCGGAGCTTGAATGTCGAATCAAAACAGCAATCTTCTAGTTAAATCGATATATTTATTAACGTGATAAGTCAAACATGGAAAATACTTCTCAGCTGAGGACACTAATTACATCACCGTTTCCACAGACTGAATTGCTAAGAAACACCCAGGTTGCTGTCTGATGGCTCCGTGAAAGTGTGTACAAAGGCTCGTAAACATCTCACTACATACATGGAGAAGGCATTAACCTTCTCCTCATTGGTCCCTGTTGGCGCCATCACGCTCCTTGGTCAGCAGAGTCAGGAAGTGATGGTTGTTGACCTGTTCTCTTAAAGGGGAAGTGTTCCTACTGTGTTTACATTCAATATTGTGCTCGTAATACATTCAGTGCAGATAATACATAATAGTGCAGAAATACATATATATTGAAGTAGACAAATACATATGATAGTCTTTCAAGTGTGGATTAATACAATCAGGAGTAATTTACTTCACAATCGCTAACTCGTCTTTCCATCTGTCACTCGCCTCTCGCCTCTTATCTGTCTGCATTCAGACTCGCAATGTTTGCCGCCTGGAATGCACAGATTTGATTGGCTGCACAGCAGCACGTGGGATGGCTTAACTCAAATGCAATTGGTCTGTGAGTTTCCTGAACCGCTAAACCAGTGCCGTAAATACGAGAAAAGCTGCGCCTGTTAAAATAGAAGCGCCCCGTCAAAATTGAAAATCCCTCAATAATTTATTGATTATAGGTCCGGGTCCGGATAGGTCGGTGTCTGGGTCCGGATTCGGACCACGGTCCGCCAGTTAGTGACCCCTAGACTAGAGTGTAGCATAGATGTAGCGTAGCTATTGTGATATAATTGTAATAGTCACTAACTATATGTATTTGTGTATATATAATATTATGTACTCAATGTAAGTAATACCTGCTGGAGGTACTCCCCTCCTGTATGACATCAGCACTAGGTAGAGGCCTCAGACAACTAAGGGGAAGTGGACAACCCCCCAAAGGGGGAGTATATAAAGACTGTTTTAACCTGGAGGCGGGACGATTTCTGTGGCGCAGGGGGACAGAGAGGTGCTGCAAAGCAGGATCGTCATATATTTTCCATGCTTGTCTTATCATATTAATAAATATTGTTAAACAAGAAGTTTATTAGATTGATTCAACATTCAAGCTCCGATTTCTTCAAGTTATTTCCCGACAAATTTTGGCAACCACAAAGAAACAAACTTGATGAAGAAATGAAGAAAGATTGCCGGATAGTAGTTGACTGGTACTCGTAGAGGCCTCCAAACAGAAGGTGAGAGCGAAAACCTGTTTCACCGAATTTCGCTGTAGGTAGCAATAGGAATATTATTATTTACGAGTGCCAGCAACACGATCCGACGGTCATAGCCAATAAAACTAATGTTAAACGATAAAAAGCAACCATGAATGTTGGAATACATATGATAAGAACAAGTATTTGAAGATATTAAATGTGATAAACTGTACGCGCCATTAGTTAACCAGAGAAAGTCCGGAGTTCTGGAAATAGAACGCAAAAGTGAAGTGTTAATAAGACAGACAGCATAGCTAAAAGAGGATCTGAGGTTTTTCTTGACAGAGAAAAAGTTAAAAAAGGGAAAGAAAGAAAAAGACAGAAAACACGGGCCTGTAACATGAGCTGGGCTCATTAGACAGAAAGGAAAGATTGATTAAGGAAATAGAAAGTCAAGCATGAAGTGAAATAGAGAAGTTGAGAGAAGGGAAGGAAAAGTTAGAAGTACAAGAAAATAATGATGTAAAAAGATTAGAAGGTATTTTTGGGTTAGTGCATTTTTTGTAACAGAGAAGAATAATTTGACACAAAGGTCACAGGCCCAGTGGGGGTAGTAAAAGCAGCTGTTGGTTTCTTCCCCCACCTTTGGTAACAGGAAGTTAAAACAAAGGAGACATTGTACCCATCCCCTCCCCCACCAACCAGTAGGCTATAGGAATTTACGACCAACAGGCAAAAAGCCTGAGAACAGACAGAGTTGAACTACTTTAGGAGAAATGTTTCATCCATCCGAAAACAGGAGTGGTGTTAAGTATCAACCTGGTGATATGCAACAGTAGAAAATGAATATGTTAAACGGCGTGCCACTTGCTGTGTCAATCATGTTAAAATATAGATAATTAGTTGATGTAGTTTTAGAGGAAATAAGAGCAGGGAGCCACTAGGGGCAGCGCCCTGTAGCAGAGATATGTTATGGAAAAAGAGAAGAATGTGAAACCAGAGCCCCAGAGGGAGACTGCAGACCAGACGTCAGAGAAAGGACTGACAGGAGAACATGACTCCCCAGCAGCAGGGGGTCCACACCTCCGGAAACAGGTCGTATATCTTCATTCACAAACATTATCAGAGAGCCCATTAAAAGAGGTTGAATTGTTAGAACTGAAAAGTGTAGAAAACTGTCTCCTATTATTATTATTATTTTTAAAGAAACCATGTTTCATAAGTGTGTGGATGACAGATATGTAGACTTGTTGGGTGATTCCAGAGCCTGTAGAACAGTGATTAGAGCAGAACGATGTCATAGAATAATCAAAATAAAGAACGTAAAGTAAAATTGTAGAATACGTTCAGAAAATTATTAGAAGACATTAGCATCAGAACATATTAGAGACGGTATCCGATTAAACCAGAAGTGTCTGAGGGAATTAGATCTATAGATAGTGTGCAAACACGTGACAAAACTGTGTGACGTATGCATGCAACGCCATGTTGGATGATATACAAATCAACAATGGCGTCTAATGGAGGAAAAAGATGAAGAACTCGGAGCTTGAATGTCGAATCAAAACAGCAATCTTCTAATTAAATCGATATATTTATGAACGTGATAAGTCAAACATAGAAAATACTCTCAGCTGAGGACACAATTACTTCACCGTTACCACAGACTGCATGGCTAAGATGCATCCAGGTTGCTGTCTCACGGGTCCGCTCAAGTGTGTACAAAGAGTTGTAAAACATCATATCTTAACACATGGAGTACGCGTTGACCTTCTCCTCATTGGTCCCCGTTGGCGCCATCACGGTCCTCCGTCAGCAGAGTCAGGAAGTGATGGTTTGTTGACCTGTTCTCTTAAAGGGGAAGTGTTCCTATTGTGTTTACAGTCAATATTATGTTTGTAATACATACGGTATTGTGTTTGTAATACATACAGTGCAGAAAATGCATAATAGTGCAGAAATACATTCATAGAGGTATACAAATACATATGATAGTCTTTCAAGTGTGGATTAATATAATCAGGAGTAATTTACTTGACACGTCTAAAGCGAACAACAACAGCAATACAACTCCGACTTCTTCAAAGTATTGTGACTCTCTGGAGCCCTCTGCAAAGGAAAAAGTCCAAATTTGCGGCCGTGACCCGTACACGCTAAAGCTGTCGGATTATATTGAGGATTTAGATTCATTACCGCCGATTGAATATCCGGATATTGTGAACTACCTTGTGCTACAAACGTTGTGGGCAACCAACGCACAAATGAAGGCATACAAGAGCTTAGATGCTTATAATGTCTTTGTTTCTGGCTGGGTTGGTAGTCTTCTTACCAAACCAGTGAAAGATGACAGGGTGCTCCGTCCATGCCCGTGTAAATCACTCTCAAAGAGCTCGAGATACACCGCTCAAGCCGTGGTTTGTGAGTGAGAAGAGCGCCGATGTTATCCTCGCACACTGTGATTGTACGGCTGTATTAAGCGAAGCATGTTCTCACATTGGTGCTTTGCTTTTCGCAAGTGAAGTAGTCTCAATAATAAGCCAAACAAAAACATGCACAGAAGAAAAGAGAAAATGGCTGCCATCACATGTAAAGAAAGCGCCTTATTTACCAGTCAGCAATATGGAGAAGTAAGGTCTTACAGTGTTCGGGTATATCATAAGCACAAATGTTTAACGTAAACATCGAAAACATAGCTTTAGCATGAGCTCTTACCAGATATAAAGTGGACGCCACACACACGGGTGAATTGTGCTTTTTCTTCTGTTAAATCCTTACGAGTTATGTTGCTAAACCAGTTTACGGCGTTCGGTAGACAGC